>NC_088360.1:107674677-107693918 GCF_034508935.2 Berghia stephanieae
AAACAATAACTATGCATTTGACTGTTTCCCTCCCAGCTAGGATTCCAGTCAAGACCAGGACAAAACCAAGTAATCTCATTCCAAGACAAAGACAGAAAGCTTGTTGGAAAATAGATATAAGGAAATAGAAGACACAGTATGTACCCCCTTGCCCACTATTGGAGGTCAGGAACCCCACCCAGAATGAGAAGGTGAATAATTTGTTTTGGCACAAATATGCTGCGATTAAACCAACAAAAAGGGGAAATAATGAGTGTATTTGGTTCTCACAAAGACCAAAGACCCCTTACATTATTTGCTTTAGTTAATTACAATCAAGTGTAATCCAATTTTTCAATCATTATTTCTAAAATTTAAAAAAAAGAAGAAAAACTCAAAGAAACAAAATTTTCGAAAACATTTAAAGCTCAGATATAGAAAACATAATTTCAAATAAAAGGATGGTTTACAAGGAGAATAAAAAAATCACCTCTCATATTTTAAAATGCAAGGCCATATTCCAATGATACCTTTGCGTACAAAAATACTCAGTTTTCTCCAACAATGAACTACAAAGGAGATGGTTGAAGTTACTTTGATTCACTTTTGGAAAAGACGAAATAATAAAAAAAAAATTTCAATGGTAAAAATAAATCCAACACTAGTCTGTTTTGTTTGTTTTTAAGGGTTTTATGGAGTTTGCAACACATTTAGGTCATATCAACGCCAGTAAAAAGGAAGAAAATGGGATAGTAAAAAGATTAGGGGTTTTTCAATTAAAGCCCCCAAGGAAAAGAATAGCAAAGGGGAATTGATCAAATAGGGAACAGGTGTAAATTCCAAGAGCATACCATCAATGAACTTTGTTGTTTGTTTTTAAGGGTTTAACGGCGCTTGCAACACATTTAGATTATATCAGCGCCAGTACCATCAATGTACATAGTTTCAACAAGACAGATGCACTGGATCTTACTAAGAGGAATACACTTAAATGCTTACATTATACATTCAAAACAATAAATATAAGACATAACGGAGAAATGGTTTACAACGAAGAAAAATATTATCTCAAAAAACTATAACTATACATTTGACTGTTTCCCTACCAGCCAAGGACCCTGCCCAGGGAAAGAAAAAAAAAACCCAAGTAATCTCATTCTAAGACAAAGACAGAAAGCACGTTGGAAAACACAAAATATAGGGGTATAGAAGACACAGCAAGTGACCTCCTTGCCTACGATGTGATGTTAAGAACTCCACCCAGCAAAACTAGTTTTATCTCAGTTCAGAAAACTTGCTTACTTACTTATACGTACCAACGACCACCTGAGCTCTAGCCCTTTGGCCTTGTGTCATGACGTAGAAGTTAGACATCTTTTGTAGTTGTTTCAGGTGACTATACAGTTCAGACAGCTACAGAATATAATGTTGCCTCAGCTAAATATTCTGCAGTTAATATGAAAAAGCAAAGTTTGTATAATTTCATCAAATGCTTACATTATACATTCAAAATAACAATATAACAATACATAACAGAGAGATGATTTACAATGAAAAAAATATCATAGAAAACCAATTTTATACGTAGACCATAATTACATACTGTGAATCACAAGAGTAATTTACAGAGAAATACCTTGATGAGATTACATCGAGGAGGTAGAACAAGTCAAGATCTAATCAAAGTAAATAGCGGCCATTATAATTTATACTCCAAATTCGGGAATTATTGGTGGACCCCATCTGTTTTTGTTTGTTTTTTTCGTTCTTAAGGGTTTTATGGTGCTTGCAACACATTAAGGTCATATCAGCGCAAGGAAAAGGGAAGAAAATGGGAGAGTAAAAAGTTCTAGAATTACAATCATAGCATCCAAGAAAAGGAAAGACAAAGGGGAATTGGTTCAAATAGGAAACATGTAGATTCCAAGAGCACACTATCAAAGTACTTAATTTGAGATCACCTAAATGTCTCACCCAGACACAAGCACAGATCTCCACTAAGAGGAATACACTCAAATGTTTACAAATCATACAAAACATAATACAGTGCATAACAGAGATAAGATTTACAAGGAAAAAAATACCATCTACCAAAACTAACCATACATTTGACTGTTCCCCTCTCAGCCAGGGTATCCGGCCAGGGCCTGGACAAAACATTCCGACAAAGACAAAAAGCAAGCTGGAAAACAAATATTATAGGAGGATAGAAGACCGAGTAAGTACCTCCCTGCCCAATATGGCACCCAGATTTTGAAGCTGTTAATCGACAGCTTCTAGCAGCTATGTACTAACTACAACTTTTCATAACAGGCAACAGTTATAAAGGTATTCAAGTAATCAGGCATTTCTGAGAGGATTAATCATGGGAGAATGAAATGTTTATGAGTGTCTTTTACTTCAGAAATATTAAATATTCATTGCTCTTTTCTCATTAATTGGCCATTTAAATTAAACAACTTGGAAGATTGCATGATTTGCATGGAAAGACTGGTTTATGATATATACATATTATATATATGTGTGTGTGGGGGGGGGGGGGGGGAGGCTGGTTTTCCAAAACTCCTTAAGTCGATTTTTCTACTTTTTGAGATTTTCCATCCATGAGATAAATTTAAATTTAAATTATATCTTAAGCATCAAATTGCACAAGAATTTCCTTAGATTTGTGTGATTTTGGAGTTTAAATCTGATAACATAATATACCAAATGAGAAGTTTTAGGGGAAATAATCATCAATATCTCAAAATGGGAAAAACGGAGTAAGGGAGTTTTGGAAAACCACTCTTCATATATAAAATGTAAATTAATATATATATAATATCATATTTGAAATACGTTACTTACATCATGTGCAGTGAAATAAAATAATGCGGTGTTATACCAATAAAATGAACCATGAACATTTTTTTAAAAATCTAACTAACCTATATAATGAGACAGATAAGTATTCCCAGATTCTAATATCTAATATCAGAGATGCCAACATCAAGAACTGGATATGAGTAATTTTGGAGGGGAAAATGTGTTTATTCCAAAACATATTTTTTAAAAATACATAAATAGTGTCCTCTTAATTACAAGAAAAGAAAAAAAAAGACAGCTTAACGAAAAAAAAAAAAAAAAAAAAAGTAAAATTCGAAGTTGTCTGCATTTTATGTATTGGTACAATTTTTATGTCAAATTTCGCAATATTCATTCGTGATAGTTAGCATCTTTGATCTAATATAATATCTCTGATGTTAATGCAGAAAAATGTAAATTGCATAACAGAGCTTAGAAATCAATATAACTTTTTAAAGTATAAATGTGAATCGAAATGGATTAGGTATATCTTAGTGTCCCGATGGTCAAACAACTCACCCTCTTGGAAAAAACAAATTATCAAAATAAAGAAGTAAATTATATAAAACAATTAGAAGAGAGAGAGAGAGAGAGAGAGAGAGAGAGAGAGAGAAGAGAGAGAGGAGAGGAGAGAGAGAGAGAGAGGAGAGAGAGAGAGAGAGAAGGGGGGGGGGGGTATTTTTAAACAAAGGCAATTTAAATGCATATATTCATTTCGGCTACATCCAATTTTGACTAAGCCAAGCCCATGCATAGGGGTGAAAACAACCAGGTCCAAGGCAAAGAATTATTTGAAAAATTGCTTTATCATTACAACAGTCAATATTACCAAATAACATTTGTTAATCAAAATAACATATCCTGCATAATTATTTCTTTGAAAGAAACCCAAAGTATATATTTTTTTTAAATATATTCATCTAAAATAACGGTTTCCTTTATGATAATTAATTAATACATTGAACAGGGTTGCCAGCTCAGGAGGCAAAAATTTACTGAAATGTTTATGCAAACACATAGACCGACCCAGACCCCTTCATGAGTGCTAAAACTCCAGTAAATAGACATGATGTGCATTTTTTTTTTTTTAGTTTAGCAGGGGATTGGAAAATATACTGAAGGTTTATAATAATATACTGAATTCTGTAAATATAAGGAGAATTGGCAACCTGGATTGAATGTGAAATTAAATGTAGAGTATGGCAATCAATGTTTGATAGAAAAACAAAAGTAAAGGGGAACAAAAAAAACAAACAAAAAAACAACAACAACAAGGCATTCTTTCATAGAGTACAACAAAAAAACAAAAACCCAAAGAACTGTTACAAATTGTTTAAGTATACACAAATTAATGTCACTGTCAATGCTGCCAAAACTGTGTGAATGCTAGTTTAAGGGAAGTAAAATTTTAAAAAATTGATCTACTGTAAATATACAAAAAAATTAAGAGTCAGAAAAGTGAGAGAAGGAGCAAACCATTCTAGGCAGAGTTTGTTATTTGCATACCATAAAACAAACAACAATGTGAAATTGAATGTAAGCTTCAATTGCCCATCAATGTTTTTGTTTATTAATCTTAACAACGCCCTTACCACATTATCTAAATTGTCTGTAGGGTTTCATTCATCCTGTTTGGTTGATACAGATGAAATCCGAAACATCCATTTTATCTGTTTTCGTATATTAAATTGAAGCTCACATTCAATTTCACATTGTTATTTATTTCTTCGCGCTTCGAGCAGCAACATTTATTTACATTACCATAAACCAATAATTATAATTATTCCATTATTCAAAGACATGTGTAGTATCGGCAATTTCAAGAATAGCTTCAGAGTAATGATGAGGTTGTGCCAAAATGCAGTTTTCACGCCATTTGTCACAAAAATACTCCAATAACTATTTCTGGACCGACTAAGGGAAATATTTGCTTTCATCAGCTCCTCTGGATTAAATAATGAAAAAGAAAACTAAAAGTGACTGTCAATATCAAATTTTAGTAATTAAAGCTTTGTTGTTTTTGTTATTAAGAGTTTTATGGCACTTGCAACACATTTAGGTCATTTCAGCACCAGTAAAAAGGAAGAAAAATGGAAAAGTCAAAATATTCTAGCACCGGCGAACAGTCAAATGTATGGTTAGTTTTGGTAGATGGTATTTTTTTCCTTGTAAATCTTATCTCTGTTATGCACTGTATTATGTTTTGTTTACATATTATATATGATTTGTAAACATTTGAGTGTATTCCTCTTAGTGGAGATCTGTGAGACATTTAGGTCATCTCAAAGCACCACAGAAAAAGTAAGACAAAGGGGAATTGGTTTGATTAGAGAACAGATGTGGATTCCAAGAGCATACCATCAATGTATTTAAGTCTCATCCAGACACCAGCAGGGGTTTCCCACTAAGAGGGACACACTCAAATGTTTACAGAAAACATAAAACAACTAAAGATGATTTACAACGGGGATAAAAATATTATTTCCCTAAACTATAACTTTATATTTGACTGCTTCCCTCCCAGTCAAGGACTCCAGCCAGGGCTGGGACAAAACTAAGTAATCCCATTCCAAAACAAAGACAGAAAGCAACTCAGAAAACAGACATTAGGAGATAGAAGACACAGCGTGACCTCCTGCCCACTATGGGAGGTCAACGGACCCCACCCAGAATTATAGCTTTTTTAAAGTGGCAAAAAAAGTGTGAACAAAGTTGATACTCCTTCCATGGTGTTTTGAATCTATGAGAAAATATTTCTGCTATTCTATTGGAAGTTCCCCCCCCCCTCCCCCCCCACCCCCACAAGTTTTGGGATTATAGTATATTGCAGACCTACCAACCAACCTCAACCATATTTTCTATATGTTTACGCTAATTTTCTCAAAATTTGCCCCCAAAAATAATATTTTCAACAAGTACAACCATCCAAAATTTCAAATCTAACATTCGCTGAATTTATGGAGACTTATCAAGCTGGAAGAGGGTGGGAAAATCTTGCAATTCCTAAGACAATCGTCTGTCATGGCTATTCAGATTCTCATCTAGATGGAGACGATATTTAATGACCTTCGGTTATTCTACTTTTATTCTTTTTTCCCCTTTTTGTTACAAACTCTTGACATTTTGTATTTGGCATATTTTAGTCATCAACATCCCCATATTATCATATTTGAGACCTTAAAGCGTATTAAAATATGAGAAATCATACTGGTTGGCAAGCCTTTTATTGTTCAACTGATGAAAACAAATTCTTTCCTTAGTAATGGAGTATTTTTGTGGAAATTGTCACGAGAAAAAAAACATTTTGACTCGGCCCTTATCATAGAACATCCACCCAGCAGTAAATGGGTAGCTGGGTTGGTTAGATCAGGCAGAAAGTACTTTGCAATAGACTAGCATCCTATCCAAAGGATAGCAAGCAATTGCTATTATCCATTTCACGCTATAGAAACTGGGATAAACTGGGATAAACTCCAGCTCCATGGGCCTTACGACTCAAAAGGACTACTTTTTATTTTTTTATTTTTTTAAATTAAATCTCAAGGAAGGCTCTCCTAAGAAATATCTTTGATAATTATAAACTGTGCGACGAAGTTGACAACCCCAATGGCGATGAGTACGCAATGAAAGAACATTTTAAGTCTGGTGAGCGTTCCTTGTTGGTAAGAGGAGACCAGATAAACCAGGCATGGCAAGGCGATGGCATAGGAAACCCCGCAGAAGGCTCCCACAAAACTGCAAACGAAGAAAACAATACAATGGTAAACCTTTGATTTGATTCGTATTTCATACAATAACAATGTTAAATTCATACAATAACAAAATTGAAATTGTGAAATTGAATGTAAGCTTCAATTTAATAAAATAAAACGAATAACGTAGATGTTTCAGGTTTCCCCTCAATCAACAAAACAGGATGAATGAAACACTTCAAACGAATGTGATAATATATGATTATCACATATTATTATCTCATTCGTCTGTAGTGTTTCATACATCCTGTTTTGTTGATAAAGGGGAAACCCAAAACGTCCATATTATCCGTTTTCGTTTATTAAATTGAAGCTTAAATTCAATTTCACATTGTTATTTTATTTATTTGAGCTTCGAGCAGCAACACTTCCTTTACCCAGTATCCGTCATATTTCATACAATAAAGAATAAAGATGAACCAAGAGGTCAAGCCACCATCATAAAAATAATCTTGGGCTTTCATATGATGCAATATCCACTAAGGGGCAAAGTGGCCAAGTGGTTAAGGCATTGCACTGTGACCCGGAAGGGCCCAGATTCGAGCCCCGCTTCAGGCACTTTCATTTTTTTTGTCCTTGGGCAAGATTATTAACTTCCAATTTGCTCACGTGGACAACATGGGTGATTCCTGTTGACATCAGAAATCTTGTTTGATGAATTATCTATATTCCTTCGTGGAATGCCCGGAGCGATGATGCTGTGGTGTGAGGGCATAAGAGATATCCACTAAACATGCTCAAAGCGCTTTACAACCTCAACACTTAATAAGTAGGACAAGACATGACACCTGTTTAGCAATATTACAATTTTTTTTCGGACAGACAATGCTTCAAACGCCAGATACTCATTTGATTTCTGAGTACGATCACAGAATGTGAGTAAAAATGCCTTTTCCAAGGATTCAACGATACGCCTACTCAGAGTGGGAAAGGTTTGCTATTTCATGTGAAACAGCAGATGCTTATTTCAATCTTTGTCTATTTTTAAACGTTCGCTTAAAACATATCTGTTTCGATTTTAGTAGAGGGTATGAGAAGCAAGATAGGTTTGGTTTGTGTTGTGTGTTGTTTGTGTGTGTGTATGTGTGTGTGCTTGTGTGTGTGAATGATTATGTTTCAGCCAAAGTAATTTGTAATTTAAGCGCTTAGAGTCTGGTGTCTCGGCTATATAAGTTTTCAGCAATATTATTATTATTATTTGAGTATACCATAAGTATTAATGATAGACATGAAACGATATTCTACAAATGTAAGTACTTAAAATGTGTTGAAGTGGAGACTATACTACAAGATTTTATATTTTTTTAAATTGATATAAATAGTCCGTCAGAGCCATTCGGCCCATGAAGCCGGGGTTTATCCCGGTTTCTATAGCGTGAAAGTGACAATAGCAATTGCTAGCTATCCTTTGGATAGGATGCTAGTCTATCACAAAGTACTTTCTGCCAAATCTAACAAGACTCAGCTACCCATTCACTGCTGGGTGGACAGGGGGGTCAGAAAAAAAAATCTCAACTGCACCCGGGATCGATCTTGGTCCCTTTGCCTGTGAAGCGAATGCTCTACCAACTGAGCTATTGGGTATAACAAATCATAATTCAACAGTATTTGAAACCAAAGGAAATATAATATTTATAAACATAGCAATAAAACAAGTTAGAAATTGAATCACATCTACCTTATAATGTGTCCAATCTTTGGCATGAATATGGCAAACAGAACACAGATTGCTACCACAATAATGTTGTGTAAAATCACATGCTTGAGGCTGGGGAGACAATTTAAAAAAAACAGATATGTCATATTTTATCTTTCGTAAAAATTATTGAAATGACAGCTTTGTTATATAATAATAATAATAATAATAAGAAGAAGAAGAAGAAGAAGAAGAAGAAGAAGAAGAAGAAGAAGAAGAAGAAGAAGAAGAAGAAGAAGAAGAAGAAGAAGAAGAAGAAGAAGAAGAAGAAGAAGAATGATAATGATAATAATAATAATAATAATATAATAATAATAATAATATATAATAATAATAATAATAATAATAATAATAATAATAATAATAATAATAATAATGATAATAATAATAATAATAATAATATATCGCAACTAGGTCATACTCTAATCTAATAAGAAACTTTTGTGTAAGGCTGATTAAAAATGTAAAAAAAAAAAAAGTGTGTTATCCCATAATATCTAGTATTCTTAGTCTGTTTTATTTTCTCATTCTATGGGATATTAATGAAAATCATGTTCAAATACAAAGATTTTTTAAAAAAACTTCTACGTAATACTCTTGTTAGAACTAAGGTCTCAGTGACAATGAGCCCAATTTCCCTCTACCCATCGGTGGTTTAAATTGTACAAGTTAGGGAGAAGGCTCTGGTTTTAAGATAAAGATCTGAAAAGATGTGTATGAAGCAGTGCCAGACACAGCAGAAAGAAAAATGCAAGATAAAAAATGTCCCAAAACCTCAGCATGCCTCGATTGGGACAGGCTGATGTTTCTTGTTTTGTTTTGTTTTTTTTTTTGTTTTGTTTTTTTTTGGGGGTGGGGTCTTCTTGTGCGGCTATGTGGTCTAGTGGAATGACACTCGCTTTCAGATCGGAAGGTCCTGGGTTCAAGCCTCGCTCAGTGCATGGTTGAGTCCTTGTAAAAGGCTCTTTACTTACATTCTCTCACCGTACTCAGGTGTAAAATAAGTACCTGGTCATCAACAGCGTTGTCTCTGTCAGAAAAAAAAATGTAATATCACCTAACAGGCGTCATGTCCCGTCCTACATGTTAAGTGTTGCTGTTGGCCAGGGACCCTTTGTAAAGCGCTTTGAGCACATTTAGTATATATTGCGCTATATAAAAGCTCTTTTTATCATTTTTTTTTTTTTACTTTTCTTTCTGCTTTGTCTGGCAGTTTCATACACATCTTTGAATGGAATGCCTAGGCAATGGGATCTAATGGTGCCATTGCGAAAGGGCTTTAAATTTTTTTTAAATTGTACAAACCATGTTTATAAGTTATTGAATCTTTGGTTATAAGTTTGTCCGATCAATAAATATGAGTAACATAAGCACCTCAATAGAGTTGCAAATTCATTTCTCCTCAGAATAACTTTTTCAGCGCTGAGGCTATATTTGCATTTCCATCACAAAATGGCTGACACATGATTGAGGCAGCAGAAGAATGACAAGCTAAGACAAAGTGACATCCGAATTCGGCGCAAAATCTCAATTAAAACACCCGCCTAGGGCCAGTTGAATGTTCTGATGAAAGAAATGATACCATTGATTCAATTTATAGTACTTTTGTAGAAAGTAGGATTGGATTACATTATTATTTTTGCCTTTCAAGACCGGCCATACTGTGCGGCTATTGGCCAGTAGAACAGATTCTGCTCTGGCCGCACTGTGCGGTCAATGACGCTGAAAGAGTTAAGCAATTAAGCTATCATATAACTTAACTCTGCAGCTGTCAAGACCAATTGAAGAGGACTCACTGCATGACTTTTGTCATGATATGACTATTGTTTCCATTGCTTTCAGCGAGAGATTATATAAATAACAATGTGAAATTGAATGTAAGATTGAATTTAATTCGAAAACAGATAGAATGGACGACAACACCACTACCACATCATCTCATTCATCTGTAGTGTTTCATTCATCCTGTTTGTTGATAAAGGGGAAACCTGAAACGTCCATTCTATCTGTTTGCGTAATTAAATTGAAGCTTACATTCAATTTCAAATTGTTATTTATTTCTTCGAGCTTCGAGCAGCAACATTTACATTACCCAGTGTTCTTCAAGAGATTCTAGCATCTTCTGGAGATGATGGAGTCACATCGCAGTTACTAATATCTCTGGCAGAAAGCAATAGAAACGACAGTCATATCCATATAAAAGTTGGGGAGGGGAAGGGAGGGAGTTTGGAGTGAAATCAGACCTATCACCTCTAGAGGGTTTAAGTCACTTACCTTGGCCAGACAGCACTGAAAAGAAATTGCAGGAGCTGAGTGCGCATCACGTATATGATAAGCGGCAACACACATGTCATCTGAAAGAAGAGGCCGACTCTTGCTACAAATGACATGACGTCTTGTGATGTCATATTGTCAAGCAGGTTCTGGAATACAAAATTTTAAGGGCACGTTATCAGCATCTTAAAAAGTTAACCTTTTATTTGTAATGCTTTATAAAATTTCAAATTTAAAAAAAAAAAAAAAAAAAATTAAAAGGGGACGTTAATTGAAAAGAGTGCAAAACGGAGAGTTAAAATCTTTTACTTGGAAATTTAAATAGCACACATACTGTTTGACCTTGGATCTTTGTCAGAGACAATAGAAGAGAACATGAATAATCGATAAATAGTAACAGCAAAACATTTACACATGTTGTATTCACAGTTCCTTAACTATTCGTTGTTCAGAGTCCACGGCCTGTGTCAATTATGTCATTTGTGCCATCTTATTAAAAACTTGAGCAATTATAAAGCGCAATATCATAACCATTAAATGTGCTGAAAGAAGTTTAAACCATTGCCCCTTGAATTGACCATCACTCTTGAATCACCCGTTATCAACCCACCCTTGAATCACTCATCAACCCACCTTCGAATCGCCAATTATCAACCCACCTTCGAATCGCCAATTATCAACCCACCCTTGAATCAGCTATTATCAACCCACCCTTGAATCAGCTATTATCAACCCACCCTTGAATCGCCAATTATCAACCCGCCCTTGAATCAGCCGTTATCAACCCGCCCTTGAATCGCCAATAATCAACCCACCCTTGAATCGCCAATAATCAACCCACCCTTGAATCAGCCGTTATCAACCCGCCCTTGAATCGCCAATAATCAACCCATCCTTGAATCAGCCGTTATCAACCCACCCTTGAATCACCAATTATCAACCCACCCTTGAATCACCAATTATCAACCCACCCTTGAATCGCCAATTCAGGGGTGAGAATGACTGGTCACAAAAAAGGAGGAAATTTTTCATCGTGAAGATCATGACCCATCCATGCGACCATAACCTATAAATTTGAATTTCACGAAAATTTACTGAGATGCGATCCAAAATTTGTCTCGCAGCAATTTCTAACACGACTCGGTGGAATTTCAAAAGTTGAAAGTGTAATTACAACATCTGGTGGTTGTAGTAGGGATGATGATGTGATGGTGGTTGTAGTAGTAGAGGTGGTAGGGATGATGGTGTGGTGGTGGTTGTAGTAGTGGTGGTGGTAGGGATGATGGTGTGATGGTGGTGGTAATAGTAGTGGTGGTAGGGATGATGATGTAGTGGTGGTTGAAGTTGTAGTGGTGGTGGGGATGATGATATGATGGTGGTTGTAGTAGTAGTGGTGGTAGGGATGATGTGGTGCTATTTGAAAGTAGTGTGTGGTAGGGATGATGATGTGGTGGTGATTGTAATAGTAGTGGTGGTAGAGATGTTGATGTAGTGGTTTTGGTGAGTGTTTTTTTATTCAGTGATGATAATAGTAATAGCAATTGTCAAAAAGGAGGAACATTTCTCGGTCTATCGATCAAACACAAAGACACCTGGTAGTTAGTCAGCTTATAAATACAACCCAAGAATCTCTCAAATTTAAAGCCATAGTCAAAAGGTAAAAAGAAAAAAAATTAAACTAAGCCAACCACCATTGCTTTGTTCTAATATATCATCTCTATATACCAGATGATTTAATGTGGTTGCGAAAGGAAGAGAGAGAGAAAGAAGAGAGAAAGAGAGAGAGAGAGAGAGAGAGAGAGAGAGAGAGAGAGAGAGAGAGAGAGAGAGAGAGAGAGACACACAGAGAGAGAGAGACAGAGAGGAGAGAGAGAGGGGGGGGGGGGGGGGGCGGAGGAGGAGAAGAGACTTCTTTACCAGAATAACTTAATGTATTGACCTTTTGAATTCTATATCCAAAAAAAAAAAAAAAAAAGAAGAAGAAGAAAGAGAAATAGAAAGAAAGGCAAAGGGAAAAAAAAAAAAGAGAGAGAGAGAGAGAGAGAGAAGAGAGGAGAGAGAGAGAGAGAGAGAGAGAGAGAGAGAGAGAGAGAGAGAGAAGAGAGAGAGAGAGAGATTTAAAAAGCAATAGGTACCTACAACAGGGGAAAAAAATCCAGACCCATTTGTCCCTCCCCTTCAACCATCAACTAACTAATCAAAGAACACTGCTGGTCTTTTGTGTCTATTGTGACATCTAGTGCCATACTGTCTGGCCCAACGTCATAAAAACGGGACCGTCACTAAATTTCACGAGACTGAGCACAGGTGTCAAAATATGACATATGACATAATGGTGATTTTGTGGTTTTGAGGAAAATGTTTGACACCACAAATTTGAAAAAGGAGGAAATGTGATGGGATGGGCGGAGATAAACTACCATTTAGGCGGAAATCCGCCTTTAGGCGGAAGATTCTCAGCCCTGCAATTATCAACCCACCCTTGAATCGCCAATTATCAACCCGCCCTTGAATCGGCCGTTATCAACCCACCCTTGAATCGACAATTATCAACCCACCATTGAATCGCCAATTATCAACCCACCCTTGAATCGACAATTATCAACCCACCCTTAAATCGGCCGTTATCAACCCACCCTTGAATCAGCCGTTATCAACCCGCCCTTGAATCGTCCGTTATCAACCCGCCCTTGAATCACCAATTATCAACCCACCCTTGAATCGCCAATTATCAACCCTTCCTTGAATCAGTCGTTATCAACCCACCCTTGAATCGCCAATTATTAACCCACCCTTGAATCGCCAATTATCAACCCACCCTTGAATCGGCCGTTATCAACATGCCCTTGAATCGGCCGTTGTCAACCCACCTTTGAATCACCGCTATTAATGCCTCTCATTTTATTTCCAGTAACGCCTGTAAAATAAACTAGAAAGTATTACAGTTTTCTGCATGAAATTCCTGGATGATTTCCCTTTCGTTGAATATGAATTCCGTCTCAGAATTCTCCACCATCGCAAATTTACTCTAGTTCAAACAAACTGAAATTTTTCTTAGTCAAAATGGTGTTCAACTTTCTGACTGACTTACTTCGTGACCGCCTTGATGATGATAAAATTGATATAAATGATGGAAAATTTTATGAAAGTTTATTCTTTTCCCTTCCTTTTTCGTTTTATTTCCTTGAAATAGCATGGGTAGATATCTCATAAATAATGTTTTAAACGTGTAACACAAAATTTATGTGGAATTGCACCCCTTGGTGCAAGGGGAAAAGGTAGGATTCTTAGACATCATCTAAGGGGCAAAGGGTTAAAAGGGGCTTCTAGCTCACAGACACACTTAACATGTAAGACGACACAAACTTTGGATCACTTCATTCAATCGTTCTTGACTGTGTAACATTATTTGTTTATTCAATTCTAACTCTTTCCTTCAATTAATTTCATTTATTGAGTTATAATAAAGGAATTCTCATTATATGATGCTGTGCATGGACTTACATCTCCAACACAACTTTTATCCAATGGAAATGCGGCATAAAACATGGCTCCCATAAACGTGTAAGTAAAACATACGAGTGCATAGGCGATTACCAAATCATGAGTCTGTGGAAAAGACAAATTTCACAAAGTAAAAATATTATTATTACTATTATTATTATTACTATTATTATTATTATTATTATTATTATTATTATTATTATTATTATTATTATTATTATTATTATTATTATTATTATTATTATTATTATTATCATTATTCTCAATATATAATGGCAAAAGTTAATTACTTTTTATAATAGAAAATCAATAAATAAATCTAGACTCGATCCAAAAATTTAAAAATCTAGATTTTAATTCACCAAACCAAATAAAAATGTTTAAACTTATTCCCCCTTGAATATCGTAATTTTCTAAAAATTCTATGCTAAATGGAAAAGTTGCATTTGGGGCAAAAGCACTACATCAAGATGTTATTGCCCAAATTTCAGGTCTGTCATAATGCTCTTCGTTTTAAGAAAAAAATATTGAAAAACCTATTTGGATAACAATTGTAATTTGTTGGTATTTTCAAATCATTTAAAATATCTAATCATTTTTATAAAAATTGCGTTTTGTTTTTTTCACTCAAAATAATAAATCAAATATAAATACTTTTTAAATATTAAAGCAATAGCAACGAAAAACATACATTTTATATTAACCAGATAGGGCTGAGCCTGAGGTCATATGACACTATAATAACAATAGAGATACAGGAGTGAAGAACGGGGTCAACTGTAGGCAAAGAACTATCTTAACTAGGAAAGAAGAAATATGATTAAAAAGCACTCACATTATTTTCAGGATTCTTCTGATTACGAATGATGGCCATGACAGCATTTTGAAGGAAATAAGCCAAAGCTGCTACACCGGTCAATGCAGGAAACGACAATTTGAAATCTGGAACAAAAAGATGCTCATCAAAATAAATATCCTTTTAGTATTATAATTATTTATATATATATATATATTTCTATTTCAATTAAATCATTATTGTGCGGCTATGTAGTCTAATGGTATGACACTCGCTTTCGGATCGGAAGGTCCTGGGTTCGAGCCTCGCTTGGCGCATAGTTGAGTGCGTGGAAAAGGCATTTTACTCACATTCTCTCACCATACACAGGTTTTAAATGAGTACCTGGCCAGTAACAGCGTTGTCTCTGTCCGAAAGAAAAAAAAAAGTTTGTAGTATCGCCTAACAGGTGTCATGTCCCATCCTATTTGTTAAATGTTGCTGTTGGCCAGGGGACCTTTGTAAAGTGCTTTGAGCACGTTTAGTGTATATTGTGCTATATAAAAGCTCAATTTTAAATAGTAGTTTTAACTACACAATAAATTCCACAATTGTGAGCCCTCCCTATATTAAAGACATATAATGCAAATGTCGCTGTCTGAAGCTCGAAAAAATAACTGACAACAGTCAAATGGATTGGAAGCTTCAATTTAATTAGCGAAATCAGATTGTACGTGTGTTTCTGGTTTCCCCTTTGTCAACAAAATGCGATGAATAAAACACTAAAGAAGAATTCCTCATCTATATTCGAAGATGGGAATCATTTTTAAGATTCTACAACGGTCATTGATTATCAAATGTAAATAATATTCCCCATTTAATGGCATGAGCACCTACGAGGAAATTAAATTGTTTAATGAGATGCCAGAGACATCAACAATAATTAACAGCAGGAGAAATGACAAGACTATATGAAAAGATATATTGTAAATGGAAAAAGCACTCCATATTTTTAGCAAACATAAACAAAATAAAATAATAATAACTGAATCATACACATTTACACAAGCCAAGCCCATTGGCCTAATCATCATTGTATAAAATTTAGAATTTTTGGGCGGCTATGTGGTCTAGTGGTATGACACTCGATTTCGGATCGGAAGGTCCTGGGTTCGAGTCTCACTAGGAGCATAGTTTTAGTCCTTGGAAAAGGCTCTTTACCCACATTCTCTCCCCGTACTCAGGAGTAAAATGAATTTTGGGCGGCTATGTGGTCTAGTGGTATGACACTCGCTTTCGGATCGGAAGGTCCTGGGTTAGAGTCTCGCAAGGAGCATAGTTTTAGTCCTTGGAAAAGGCTCTTTACCCACATTCTCTCCCCGGACTCAGGAGTAAAATGAATACCTGTCCGTTAACAGGACTGTCTCTACGAAAAATTGTAATATCGCCGTACAGGCGTCATGCCTCTTTCTACATATTGCTGTTGGTCAGGGACCCCTTGTAAAGTGCTTTGAGCATGTTTAGTGGATATTGCTCTACATAAAAGCTCATTTTTTCAAGAATAATTTTGTGGTAGATTGGGAATTAACCATTACAGTATTGAGACCAAAGTAATTCAGATAATCAATTCAGCCTTGTAAATAAATATACACACGGAGAGCGACCTAAATATTCTAATCATAGTTGACTTGAATATACTGGTTTTAAAGTTTTATTACTGAAGCTGAGACAATTTAAACATTAACAACTTACTATCAGTGAAGTCAGGAGAAGATGAATCTTTAAAGTTTAAATGAAAGCCCATTTTCCAGCCTTTACAGAGACAAATACAATTAGGTAGGTGACAGACAGAGTTCCTGTGGATGGGAGAAATAAAAAGTATTACTAAATGATCGATTGAACCATAATATTACACAGACCTCACATATTGGAGAAAACATAATAATAATAAAATATAATATTATCTGGCATCAACTGCACACACTATGAAGGGACTAATCAGATACACAAAATGTGTGTTGATTGACCATAGAGGATGATGATGAAATAAGCCATAGCTCACTTATTTTTTTTACAAGAGATTTTATTTTTATTTTCCTGGATTGATTCTGCGAAAAGCGGAAGGGTAAGAGCCTCTGTATTACATATACATTCAAAATTTTCTAAATAAACTAGTGACGACCTGTAACTAAATTCCAATGAAATGCAAATTTCTTTAATCCCAATTTTTTTCTATCATTTGTGGACAGCAAGGTGTGGTTCATTTTAATAGCAAACATAAATATATTTGTAAATAAACATGAATTCTTACTTCGACCATTTCCATTGATTCATCATGCCAAATGCCCTTAACTATTTTACAATTGCTCCACAACAGACCATATGGATCTAAATTATATTTCAAACAGTACTGTTGCCTTTTAAATGTTATTTGTTACAGTGGATGATATAAGCAGACGGATGGTGAAAAGGTTTGAACTGAAATATTGCCAAGTTTAGTAAGAAGGTCAATTTTTATTAAAACTGAGTTCTTGTCATAAATGATTAAATCAACCCTTTTTGTACATCTTCGGGACATATCAAAGCTTAATGTCACTTCTAAATATTTTTTACAGCTAGTCAAGTTGAAAAAGTACGAAAATTGAGAAAAGTTGTTGCAGGATACGTTTCCCATACATCTGACCATAACTACATGAAAAATTACCCGATTTACTTCAAATAAAGATTAAAATGCTCTGGTGAGCATATGCTTTCAGTAAATGCAAAAAAAAAAAAAAAATACTCAAGGACATAATGCTAGGGCCAGTCTCAAATTAACATAAAGGGGATGACCACAGCTGCTTTCACTCGATCATGTACACAACTTATTGCTTCTTACATGTTTGTTACTATCAAATGATAGGAATTTAAGACACTGTCTAGATCATGTCAACAGCATCAAAATGGAGAATTATGGAATAGCTAAAAGATGTAAAATGTTTCTGCACTTACAAGCACTTAAAAACAAGTAGGACAAAGGGAGCAGTGATGGCACAAATGATCAAACACTTACCTAAAGCATTGAATTTGGTGAAAAAAGTTGGAGATTTGAAGTTAATGAGGGGAAAAACTAAAATAATGAGGAATAAAGGAACAGTGGTGGTCTCGTCCCAAACTTTCTTAAAACTTTCAGGGAGAACAATAGAGGCCTCTGTATGGTTATGGCAGACAACTGTTTTGAACAAAATGATAGAATAAAATAAATAGACACGGTGATATGATAGTTTCCTGAAAAAAAATTTTATTAAGTGTTAGTATAACGATACAGCAATTCCATAAAACTACAGGACAAAAATATGCATCCTCCTTTCCTTTATTTTTTTCTTTTTCAGTTGCTAAAAATATCTGGTGAAACTTTTTCTTGACAACACTTTTCTAAATTTCATTTTCCTGATACAACTGCTATATATAATTCACATTCTAATATAAATTATGAATAATGCTTACAGTTCAGACTCTGATTCGTTTACTATTTTTTTGGTAACAAATCAATGACAAAAATTTACTGAGTTGCTGCACGTACTCACCATCGTCATATGGACCAGATGACGTATCGTTTGAACTTTCATGATGGACATTTCCTGCAAATATCAAGTAAAGAAGGGAAAAGAAATAAGATTAAAAACATGAGCACTTATACAGCACAATATCCAATATTTGTGCTTAGAGCACTTTATAATAAATAACCACAACACATGGCTATAAAAGACTATAAATGTGACCCATCGTCTCAAAATGGTAATATGTCGGAATGAACCAGATGCTTACAAGCCGAATTAAATGTTAAACTGGTCAAAAATATAAATTGTTGGCATTAGCACCCTAAAGTATGGTATCCATTCTCCTCAATAAAACATACAAACTCAACACAAGTCTGATATTTCTGGCTAAAAATCAAATGTTCAATATCTTAACAATCCCGACTTAATACCGTTTTGAGGCGAAGGGTCACAAATAGAGAAAAAGGAATAAATTTCAAAACGTCTGTAAATGTACATTACGCATTTCCAAGTGTAAATGGTAAAAAATTACAAATTCTAAACAAATGAATTTTATCCCACAGACCCGTCGAGTTAACTCACTCAATCCTAGAGATTTTTGCTACTTTTCAAAATTGGACAAAAAGTATTAAAAATGAGCATGTGCATAGCTATTTTTATTCCAACTATCATTAACATGTAAACATTAAAAACATAAGCTTTGATACTACGCCTATAATTTGTTTCAGAAAAATGTAACAAATGGGTAATGGGGTAAAAGTAACCCGGGTAAACTGTGTAAATAGTCGGTGTTAGGGTTGAGTGAGTTAAAATTCCCAAATAAGTGACGACAATGTTGGTGAAAATTGGAAATTCCCACATTGCTGTCATTTTTTAAT
>NC_088360.1:107694016-107731516 GCF_034508935.2 Berghia stephanieae
TATGTTATTGGGAGAGAGAAAAAAATTCAAGAATGTTAGGATAATTATCACCAGATGGTCTACCAATATTTGACAGAACTCATTTATTTATCAAACGTTTACTGTCATGACATGGAATGCGCTTGGTTTTAACTCACTCAACCCTAACACCAACTACATCCGTAGTATACCCGGGTTTACTTTTACCCCATACCTATTTATAACATTTTTCTGAGACAAATTCGATTCAGTAGTCTGATGTCACGTCGCCCAGCCATATTGGTTCTAAACAAAGAAAATCATTACTTTTTATTCTTCATGCTGGCTAGAACTTTTCATTCCCTTTTCATATGCCTTGTGATCAGAATGTCTAAAAGTCAAAACATGATCAAATTTATGGGGTTTTTTTCCTCTAGAAACGCATTTATGCTCGCCGGAGAAATATTTCATACGGGCTTCCGCCATTGTTCCGATAGTTTAGAGCCAGTGTTACTAAGTTACTATGCGTCCTTAGGAAGGACGTGATGTTACGACTGTTGAAGAGTATTATAGGCGAAGTATCAAAGCTAAATGATCTGAATTTTACATGTTAATGTCAATCGAATACAACTATCTATGCATATGCTCATTTTTAATTCATTTTTTTTCCAATTTTGAAAAGTAACAAAAATCTCTAGGATTAAGTGAATTAATACAAAATATGCTTTCTAAATTGCAGTTCATAGTAAACTCCATGCTGTGAGGTACGTATATATATATATTATTATATATATATAATATAATATATATATATATATATTATATATATATATATATACGATGAATAAGATTTTTTTTTTCGATTTATTAAAATTATACTTATCTAATAAATAACAATGTGGAATTGAATGAAAGCTTCAATTTAAAATATATCAACAAAACAGGATGAATAAAACACTACAGACGAATTAGGTAAAGGGCCACGGGACGAAACCATCACCCCCCCCCCCCCCCCCCCCCCCTTGTACACTTTGTACACCTATTTTGTCTGTAAGAGTGACATCTCAACCACCACCAAAAAAAGTTATAGCCAAAAATCGATACTCTTTTGGGAGTTATGGCCCCTGAAAGGTCGCTCGATGCAAAAAAATCACAAGTGTTGTTCACAATACTAAAGTTTTAAAAACTTAAGGCTCATAAAGAGCCCATAATAGATTAAAGGTTTATAGTTGTCGCAAGAGTATTATTTAGTCTTCGTTAGATGCGTTTTTATTTCTGAAAGGGTGAAAAATGAACTTTTATGGCAAAATTGTTTTAATCTGATCTTTCTAAATAATGCACCGAGTTACAGCAATCATTTCCCTTACATTTGATGCAAAAATAATGCATATCACATGAATAGTATTCACACAGCAGTTGTTCAAAGCAACCCTACCCCTATTTTTGCTAAGGGCCGCAACTCTTTGTTTTCAAATCAGCATAACTTCTGAAAGAGTATCAATATTGGGCTATAACTTATTTTGGTGGTGGTCAAGATACTGCTCTTTCAGAATATATAGGCAGACAAAGTGTACATGGGGGGGGGGGGGGGGGAGGGGAGGGGGGTTCCGGTAGCCCCCGGTCTAAATGAGATAATATGGTAGTGGCGTATATTAAATTGAAGCTTATATTCATTGTAACATTATTATTTATTTTTTTCGAGCGTCGATCAGCAGCATTTACATTAATTATACTTAGGTCTTTATCTAGATCAACAAATCTGTGATGGGAATTGTTTTATGCACCAACTTGAACTTTTTGTTTGAATATGCACGATGTTGTGTATCTAGATAATTATACTAAAACACATGCATCAAATTGACATGTCTTTTGTTTGTATTAACGACCAGGCTTGACGCCCATCGGGTATTTCTGATTGTATTAAACGCACCCGTGTACAATTTAAATCAAAATATTATGCGCAATTGAACTTCCAATGAAAAAAAATAATTGAGCTTTTATCTAGCGCAATACCCACTAAACGTGCTTACAAGGGGTCCCTGGCCAACAGCAACACTTAACATGAAGGACGAGATATGACACCTGTTAGGCGATATTATCATTTTTTTCGCTGTTAAAAGCCAGGTACTCATTTTACACCTGAGTACAGTAAAGAACCTTTTCCATGGACTAGAGTATGCGCAGAGCGAGACTCGAACCTAGGACCTTCCGATCCGAAAGCGAGTGTCACACCACAAGACCACATGGCCGCACAAATTCCATTAGGGATGCCATATAGTTTTATGGGCTGTTATCTCTTGTTTCTTGTTTTTAAATCACCTTATGTGAAGAACCCTTGTTCCAAAACATGTCGGTCTAAGAAATCAATTAATAGGAAATGTGAATCAAACAACGGGCTGTAATTCTTCATTATAGCTTGTCGCTCCAACACCGAACCCACGCCACAGCATCTGGGGAGCAGACTCTTAGGTCATGGTCAGTACAGCTAGCCCATCCTGGCATTCTCTAAGGATGTGCTCCATCGTCTGCTCTGGGCATCCACATGTACACAAGCTAGTCTCAGCCAGCCCCCACTTTTTCATGCTTCCAGTTGTTCTCTCAACTTTTGCCCGTGCTCGGTTCTGTGTTACCCATTCATTCCTGCGGAGCTCAGTTCGGTAGGGCAGTTCTTCTCTCGGATCTCCAACGGCTTCATTAGCATCATTGCCCCACTCTCTCCATGTGAAAAGTCTGTATACAGCTGCACGGTCAGGGTTGATGCTTTCTTCCGTCATGAAGTTGAAGCTCTATCTCGACTTCAGTCTACTGGGTTGTAATTGATTTCCTCGCAGCAGAGAGATGTGCACCCTTAAACATTCATGAACGGCTGAAACGTGTTCATGGTTTATCGTGTGTTGGCATTCAACCATTTCAAAGGTGGGTAAAGTGTCCTACTGGAACTGACACTGTCTCTATCAGCATTGACGATCAGGGCCATCATAGTGTTTGTCCACAATGTTCATCAACCCCAGCAATCAACAACAACAACAACAACCAAACAAACAAAAAAGGTAACGAAATAATTTAAAATTTCGAACTTGATTTAAATTAAATACTATCTTTTAAATATACCCTCACAAGTTCGGACTAAAGGCCAGAGGTATGGCCCATCTCAATTTATTAAATTAATATATAAGGTGTTGCTATTGGTTCTTGGTTGTATAATTTTACATGTCTGTACATTTGCATATATATATATATATATATATATATATATATATATATATATATATATATATATATATATATATATATATATATATATATGTACATATATATATATATATATATATATATAATATATATATATATATATATATATATATATATATATATATAATGCAAATTTTCACTCACATTTTTTGTGGCCCAGACGAATCGTCTCGGCCACAAAAAATGTGAGTGAAAATTTGCATTCTATATTAGCTCTAACCATCATTATCGAGCACTTTCGTACCTACGAGTACCCACCAATACTCATAAATAATATATATATATATATATATATATATATATATATATATATATATATATATATATATATATATATATATATTGTCGCCATAGATTCTCAACTTTGTGTTTATACATTTTTATGCATGTCACGGCTATAAACGAATTTCCATTTTTTTTGGATGAATAAAGTATATTATTATTATTATTATTATTATTATTATTATTATTATTATTATTATTATTATTATTATTATTATTATTATTGAACCATACCGAAAAAAATTGTGCGTACGTGATTACACTTCAATTGGGTTCAACAGTCGTGGAGCATGAAGAATATACACTACCGATTTTCTTGGTTTAGAACCAAGCTGCTCGTTACTGGGCGGGCTTGACATCAGACTATTGAATCCTATTCCTCCCCGTTAAGTAAGATAAATTAATACATTTTCGTTTTTATTATAAAACAGGTGTCGCTTGGCGAGGGAAGAAAGCCGCATCCAATTGTTCGTATAAAATATTTTCACACTCCCCTATCTTTCTTTTGGGGGCCCCGATAGCTCAGTTGGTAGAGCACTTGCTTCACACGCAAAGGGACCGAGATCTATCCCGTGTGCAGTCGAGATATTTTATGACCCCTGTGTCCAAAAGTGATTGGGTAGCTGGGTCTGTTAGATCGGGCGGAGAGTACTTTGCGATAGACGAGCGCCCTACCCAAAGGGTAGCGAGTAATTGCTATTGTCCGTTTTGCGCTATAGAAACCGGGATAAACTCCGGGTCCATGGGCCGACTGGCTCTGAAGGCACTACTATCTTTCTTTCAATTAAATGTCTGATTCACTTCACTGCCGTCCTCTGGAAAAACATGTATTTAAAAAAATGGCCAGAAAAGTCGTCCCTCAAAAATTGATCAATCTAAATGACCCCCAATTGGTAAAAACTCTCAAACCCAGAATTCGATGAAGACTTCACAAAGTCCCAGGTTTGATCGTTTTTGCCAAGATGAGATTCATTTAAATTGATCGATTTTTGAAGGACGATTTTTCTGGCCAAAGTTTTAAATACGAGTTTTCCAGAGTACTGCAGTTAACAGGTTAATGACATTATAATATGTAATTGAAAGATGAATATTTCGCCTTTCAGAGAGTTCATTTGATTTTATAATTCCTTCTTTTTAGAGAGGTTTAATTACCAATCTCTTTTTTTATTCACTTCATAATGACACCATTTAACAGTTAGCTGCCAGAAAAACATAATGTATATAAAAACTTGGCCAGAAAACTTGTCTTGACAAAAACGCTCAAACCTGGGATTCGCTGAAGACCTCGCGAGGTCCAAGTTTGAGTGTTCTTTTTTTTTTTTTTTTGCCACGATGGCGGTAATTTAAATCGATTGATACTTGAAGAATCAGTTTTCTAGCCAAAGTTTAAATTCAAGTTTTTTTTTTTCAGAGTATGGCAGGTAATAGGTTAAAAATTATGCCATTGAAAGGGGAAGACATGCATTTTATAATTCCTTCTTTTAAGAAAGGTTAAATGACCAATCTCTTTGTCTATTCACGTTATAATGACACCAATTAACCTGTTAATTGTCGTACTCCAGAAAAACCAAATGTATTTAAAAACTTGGCCAGAAAACTCGCCCTTCAAATATCGATCGATTTAAATGACCCTCATCTTGGTAAAAACTCTCAAACCCAGGATTCGATGAAGACTTCGCAAGGTCCCAGGTTTGAGCGTTTTTGCCAAGATGAGATTCATTTAAATCGATCGATATTTGAAGGAGGAACTTTCTGGCCAAAGTTTTAAATACTAGTTTTCCAGAGTACGACAGTTAAACCTGTTTTTACACATTGCTTTATAGTTGAGCTAAACCATGCTGCACTCTGTCAAAAAGTTCAGACGATATTGACATTTAAAGCCAATGGAAAAGCTATCAATATTTATTATTGTCGCGAATTGTGTCAATGGACAAATAGAAATGAAGGTAAACATGGGATATTTAGAGCCACCCCCACCCCCACCCTTGGAATTGAGAATCAAGAGAACCCCCCCCCCCCCCCCCCCCACACACACACACCCAGAAGGGGGCTACATAGATTGTCAGGACCCCGAGGTTGAAGGTCCGAAGTGTAATTTGTCAACATGTGTAGTCTGTGATCACCTTAACGTGGCATGCCATGTTGTTATTAGTATTATCATTATTCACCATTATTATTATTAATCCATCATACACAAGAACAAGATCCCCACCAAAGGATACAGTGCAAGTCGCTTAATCGAACAGCACCATTACGCAGAAATCATTCCCAAGTAAGCGGCGTTCCTATTAAGCGATTCCGCTAGTGGTTGTGGCCTCCATTGTTTGTTTGTTTGTTTTTAAGGGTTTTACGGCACTTGCAACACATTTAGGTCATATCAGCGCCAGTAAAAAGAAATTGGGATAGTAAAAAGTTCTAGAATTACAATTGAAGCATCCAAGAGAAAGTAAGACATAGGGGAACTGGGAACAAATAGGGATCAGATGTAGATTCCAAGAGCATACCACCAATGTACTTAGTTTGAGATCACCCATAAGTCTCATCCGGACACAAGAACAAAATCAAACAAAGAGGAACACACTCAAATGCTTACATTATACATTTAAAATAGCAAATATACTAATACATACCAGAGAGATGATTTACAAGGAAAAAAATATCATCTCCCAAAACAATAACTATGCATTTGACTGTTTCCCTCCCAGCCAAGACTCCGACCAGGGCCAGGAAAAAAACTAAGTAATCTCATTCCAAGACAAAGACATAAAGCATGTTGGAAAACAGATATAAGGGGATAGAAGACACAGTGTGTACCTCCCTGCCCGCTATGGGAGGTCAGGATCCCCACCCATGTGGCCTCCATTGGATCAACCTATCAATACTAACACTACACGTGTCTTTAGCAGAGACTATATATTTATGGAGAGTAATACAGCGCACCCTTTTACATATTTGTCTAAAATCATATTTTTCACTCTTCACTACTTACATTTAACATTCCATGTGTGTAGTCATGATGTGTCATCCCATTTTATACCGTCACATTCTTACGGAATTGTCACTCTACCCATATCTCAAAACGAAGACAAATGAATCAATGACACATTGGGGAGATAGCGTGGCTCAGCGGTACGGTCTTTGCTTCGTACCGAAAGGTACCGAGTTCGATCACTCGCCGCTGCGCTGAGTGGCCTTGAGCACACCTCTCACCCTAGCTCAATTTGCGGCGCTGCACTGCGGCTGACGCCTGGGTTATTCCAGTCTGCCCTTGGAATAGACCCTAAAGACAAATTTCCCCTATGGGATGAATAAAGGGAATTAATTTAATTTATTTTTAATTTATAATCCTGTTCTACACATTAGCCAACAAATCTCAGCATAGCAAGTAAATGGAAACGGATTGGTCACACGTTCAGAAAAGCAACAACAGACATTACGTGACAAGCTGTGGACTGGAACCCTCGGGGGAAAAAAAGGGGAAGGTTGAGAGGCCAAAGAAAACATGGAGAAGGTCTTGTGAGGAAGAGGTGAAGTTGGCTTGAATGTCCTGGGGAGTGATGGTGAAGAAGAAGAAGAAGAAGAAGAAGAAGAAGAAGAAGAAGAAGAAGAAGAAGAAGAAGAAGAAGAAGAAGAAGAAGAAGAAGAAGAAGAAGAAGAAGAAGAAGAAGAAGAAGAAGAAGAAGTAGCAGAAGAAGAAGAAAAAGAAGAAGAAGAAGAAGAAGAAGAAGAAGAAGAAGAAGAAGAAGAAGAAGAAGAAGAAGAAGAAGAAGAAGAAGAAGAAGAAGAAGAAGAAGAAGAAGAAGAAGAACAGAATACGGTAGTGATGTATTGTTTTAGTCCTGTGTTCCACATGGAATGTAAAGGATTAAATATATGATGACAATATTCCACAACACATTATACACGTTTTTGTTTTTTAAGGGTTTTACGGCGCTTGCAACACATTAAGGTCAATCATAATCAGTGCCGGTAAAAGGAAAAAATTGGGAAAGTAAAAAGTTCTAGAATTACAACTACCCAAGAAAAGATAAGACAAAGGGGAATCGGTTGAAATAGGAAACAGATGTAGATTCTATGTTGGAAAACAGATAGAGTGGGGCAGAAGACACAATAAGTATCTCCCTGCCCACTATGGGAGGTTAGGAACCATACCCAGGGGAAATGGTTCAAAAAGGGAACAGATGTAGATTCCAAGAGCACACTATCAGTGTATTTAGTTTGAGATCACCTAAAAGTCTCAACCAGACACCAGCACAAGACCCCACAAAGAGGAGTACACTTAAATGTTTACACATTATATGTTAAGAATCTTTAAAAATAACAGTAATAAGAGAGATGATTCAAAGGAAAAAATATCATCTCCAAAAACTATAACTATACATTCGACTGTTTCCCTCCTATTATTGAAAGTTTCGGATTGTAGCCCACCTTATTTTCTAAACTGGATTGTCCTGGTAATACTTTCGACTTAACTCACCAGAAATGTAAGTTTTTATTTTTAATTTTAGTTATTATGATTCGTGTTTAAATTGTTTTAGATCTGTAGCCCTCATTTGTTCGCAGAGATATACTTATATTCATTGTATTTAAAAATCTGTTATCATTCCATATGTTCCATCCATATTTCATGTAAAGGCATTCGTCTATGTTTTTATGTTTTATGTTTTTAAGGGTTTTACGGCGCTTGCAACACATTTAGGTTATATCAGCGCCGGTAAAAAGGAAGAAAATGGGATAGTAAAAAGTTCTAGAATTACAATTAAAGCACCCAAGAAAAAGTAAGACAAAGGGGAGCTGAGAACAAATAGGGATCAGATGTAGATTCCAAGAGCATACCACCAATGTACTTAGTTTGAAATCACCTACAAGTCTCATCCAGACACAAGCACAAAATCCAACAGAGGAACACACTCAAATCTTTACATTATACATTAATAATAACAAATATAATAATACATAACAGAGTCAGAGAGATGATTTACAAGGAAAAAAATATCATCTCCCAAAACAATAATTATGCATTTGACTGTTTCCCTCCTAGCTAGGATTCCGGCCAGTGCCAGGACAAAACCAAGTAATCTCATTCCGAGACAAAGACAGAAAGCATGTTGGAAAACAGATATATGGGGATAGAAGACACAGCATGTACCTCCCTGCCCGCTATGGGAGGTCAGGATCCCCACCCAGCATTCGTCTATCATTTAATAGATATTTGCGTTCATGTCATATGAGTAGTATTCATGTTTTAACGTACTATATTCATTTTTCTTTCTATTTTTGATTATGATCTGATTGACATATATGGAGACAATCCGTTTATGTTAGCATATTAAATACAATTCCGCATATTATATTATGTTTATAAAATTTAATAAAACCAATATATATATACACACACACACACACACACATTTAAATATATTTTGCAGTCGGCCTGCCGTACATGCTACTACTGTACATACTGCTGTAAACTTCTACTCTACGTGCTTTTCTACCGTTGTCTGTTATCCTACTGCATCGTTTCCTTCAATCGTCCATCGTCCATTAAACATCGTCATCATCTCTATAAACAACAACGTTCTCGTTTTTCATTTCATCTATGTGTATGGCAGCGTTCGTCCTGGTGGATACATCATATTGTAAGACCCTAATTAGTAGTAATTTATTTACATTTGCCATTCCTTTTATGAAATGTCACATTGACTGCACCAAACTACATCGCCTGAAGGGCATGATATAGAAAATTAAAATCAAAAATTAGAGACAGAGGTCACCATGTCATATATATAACTTTTATTCAAATAATAAATAAATTGGCCAATTTTATGCTTGACATAAAACTCCATCAAAAAAAAAAAAAAAAAAAGATACAAAATATAAGTGGGACACATTTCAAGACTAGACGAAGTGGGTTGTAAGACAACTATGTCATGATTTGATAAATAAAATTGCATGAAGTGTTTCAAAAAATGTAAATGTTACATAGTGCTGTATATCGAAATACATTTCAATGAAAAATATATATAAAGAACAATCTGAAATAAAAATAAATTTTTCTTGAACAAAAAAAAAGAGAGAAAAAAAAAAGACAACCAGGTGTTATTGAAGTTTGCCAGCATTGCATTAAAAGATTGAATTGTAAATAAACAAAAAAATAAAAAAAATACAGCATTAATATAGCGCCATATCAAACTAAACGGGTTCAAAGGGCTTTACAAGTGGTCCCTAGCCAACAGCAACACTGAACATGTAAGAGGAGACTCGGCGGCTGTCAGACAATATTAAATTTTCAGAGACATGCCAATAATGGCAAATACTCATCTTACACCAGAGTACAAGGAGAAACTGTGAATAAAGAGTCTTTACCAAGGACTCAACTATGCACCGCTCAAAGCGGAAATCAAACCCTCTACATTTCGGTCCGATATGAGTGTCATACCACATATCCACTCAATTTTATAGATGACAATTATTACAACTACTACATTATTCGATAAGAAGATGTTTGTTTTGTTTTTAAGGGTTTTACGGCGGTTACAACACATTTAGGTCATATCAGCGCCAGTAAAAAGGAAGAAAATGGGATAGTAAAAAGTTCTAGAATTACAATTACAGCACCCAAGAAAAAGTAAGACATAGGGGAACTGGGAACAAATAAGGATCAGATGTAGATTCTAAGAGCATACCATCAATGTACTAGCTTGAGATCACCTATAGTCTCATCCGGACACAAGCACAAAATCCAACAAAGAGGAATACACTCAAATGCTCATGTTTGTTTGTTTGTTGTTTTTAAGGGTTTTACGGCGCTTCCAACACATTTAGGTTATATCAGCGCCAGTAAAAAGGAAGAAAATGGGATAGTAAAAAGTTCTAGAATTACAATTAAAGAACCCAAAAAAGTAAGACAAAGGGGAACTGAGAACAAATAGGGATCAGATGTAGATTCCAAGAGCATACCACCAATGTACTTAGTTTGAAATCACCTACAAGTCTCATCCAGACACAAGCACAAAATCCAACAAAGAGGAACACACTCAAATGCTTACATTATACATTCAAAATAAAAATAATAATACATAACAGAGAGATGATTTAAAAGGAAAAAAATATCATCTCCCAAAACAATAACTATGCATTTGACTGTTTCCCTCCCAGCTAGGATTCCGGCCAGTGCCGGGACAAAACCAAGTAATCTCATTCCGAGACAAAGACAGAAAGCATGTTGGAAAACAGATATAAGGGGATAGAAGACACAGTATGTACCTCCCTGCCCGCTATGGGAGGTAAGGATCCCCACCCAGTCAAATGCTTACATTATACATTCAAAATAACAAATATAATAATACATAACAGAGATGATTTACAAAGAAAAAAATATCATCTCCCAAAACAATAACTATGCATTTGACTGTTTCCCTCCCAGCTAGGATTCCAGTCAAGACCAGGACAAAACCAAGTAATCTCATTCCAAGACAAAGACAGAAAGCTTGTTGGAAAATAGATATAAGGAAATAGAAGACACAGTATGTACCCCCTTGCCCACTATTGGAGGTCAGGAACCCCACCCAGAATGAGAAGGTGAATAATTTGTTTTGGCACAAATATGCTGCGATTAAACCAACAAAAAGGGGAAATAATTATATATTTGGTTCTCACAAAGACCAAAGACCCCTTACATTATTTGCTTTAGTTAATTACAATCAAGTGTAATCCAATTTTTCAATCATTATTTCTAAAATTTAAAAAAAAGAAGAAGAAAAACTCAAAAGAAACAAAATTTACGAAAACATTTAAAGCTCAGATATAGAAAACATAATTTCAAATAAAAGGATGGTTTACAAGGAGAATAAAAAAAATCACCTCTCATTTTTTAAAATGCAAGGCCATATTCCAATGATACCTTTGCGTACAAAAATACTCAGTTTTCTCCAACAATGAACTACAAAGGAGATGGTTGAAGTTACCTTGATTCACTTTTGGAAAAGACGAAATAATAAAAAAAAAATTTCAATGGTAAAAATAAATCCAACACTAGTCTGTTTTGTTTGTTTTTAAGGGTTTTATGGAGCTTGCAACACATTTAGGTCATATCAACGCCAGTAAAAAGGAAGAAAATGGGATAGTAAAAAGATTAGGGGTTTTTCAATTAAAGCCCCCAAGGAAAAGAATAGCAAAGGGGAATTGATCAAATAGGGAACAGGTGTAAATTCCAAGAGCATACCATCAATGAACTTTGTTGTTTGTTTTTAAGGGTTTAACGGCGCTTGCAACACATTTAGATTATATCAGCGCCAGTACCATCAATGTACATAGTTTCAACAAGACAGATGCACTGGATCTTACTAAGAGGAATACACTTAAATGCTTACATTATACATTCAAAACAATAAATATAAGACATAACGGAGAAATGGTTTACAACGAAGAAAAATATTATCTCAAAAAACTATAACTATACATTTGACTGTTTCCCTACCAGCCAAGGACCCTGCCCAGGGAAAGAAAAAAAAAACCCAAGTAATCTCATTCTAAGACAAAGACAGAAAGCACGTTGGAAAACACAAAATATAGGGGTATAGAAGACACAGCAAGTGACCTCCTTGCCTACGATGTGATGTTAAGAACTCCACCCAGCAAAACTAGTTTTATCTCAGTTCAGAAAACTTGCTTACTTACTTATACGTACCAACGACCACCTGAGCTCTAGCCCTTTGGCCTTGTGTCATGACGTAGAAGTTAGACATCTTTTGCAGTTGTTTCAGGTGACTATACAGTTCAGACAGCTACAGAATATAATGTTGCCTCAGCTAAATATTCTGCAGTTAATATGAAAAAGCAAAGTTTGTAAAATTTCATCAAATGCTTACATTATACATTCAAAATAACAAATATAACAATACATAACAGAGAGATGATTTACAATGAAAAAAATATAGAAAACCAATTTTATACGTAGACCATAATTACATACTGTGAATCACAAGAGTAATTTACAGAGAAATACCTTGATGAGATTACATCGAGGAGGTAGAACAAGTCAAGATCTAATCAAAGTAAATAGCGGCCATTATAATTTATACTCCAAATTCGGGAATTATTGGTGGACCCCATCTGTTTTTGTTTTGTTTTTTTCGTTTTTAAGGGTTTTATGGTGCTTGCAACACATTAAGGTCATATTATCAGTGCAAGTAAAAAGGAAGAAAATGGGAGAGTAAAAAGTTCTAGAATTACAATGATAGCATCCAAGAAAAGGAAAGACAAAGGGGAATTGGTTCAAATAGGAAACATGTAGATTCCAAGAGCACACTATCAAAGTACTTAATTTGAGATCACCTAAATGTCTCACCCAGACACAAGCACAGATCTCCACTAAGAGGAATACACTCAAATGTTTACAAATCATACAAAACATAATACAGTGCATAACAGAGATAAGATTTACAAGGAAAAAAATACCATCTACCAAAACTAACCATACATTTGACTGTTCCCCTCTCAGCCAGGGTATCCGGCCAGGGCCTGGACAAAACATTCCGACAAAGACAAAAAGCAAGCTGGAAAACAAATATTATAGGAGGATAGAAGACCGAGTAAGTACCTCCCTGCCCAATATGGCACCCAGATTTTGAAGCTGTTAATCGACAGCTTCTAGCAGCTATGTACTAACTACAACTTTTCATAACAGGCAACAGTTATAAAGGTATTCAAGTAATCAGGCATTTCTGAGAGGATTAATCATGGGAGAATGAAATGTTTATGAGTGTCTTTTACTTCAGAAATATTAAATATTCATTGCTCTTTTCTCATTAATTGGCCATTTAAATTAAACAACTTGGAAGATTGCATGATTTGCATGGAAAGACTGGTTTATGATATATACATATTATATATATGTGTGTGTGGGGGGGGGGGGGGAGGCTGGTTTTCCAAAACTCCTTAAGTCGATTTTTCTACTTTTTGAGATTTTCCATCCATGAGATAAATTTAAATTTAAATTATATCTTAAGCATCAAATTGCACAAGAATTTCCTTAGATTTGTGTGATTTTGGAGTTTAAATGTGATAACATAATAGACCAAATGAGAAATTTTAGGGGAAATAATCATCAATATCTCAAAATGGGAAAAACGGAGTTAGGGAGTTTTTGGAAAACCACTCTTCATATTAAAATGTACATTAATATATATATAATATCATATTTGAAATACGTTACTTACATCATGTGCAGTGAAATTAAATAATGGGGTGATATACCAATAAAATGAACCATGAACATTTTTTAAAAAATCTAACTAACCTATATAATGAGACAGATAAGTATTCCCAGATTCTAATATCTAATATCAGAGATGCCAACATCAAGAACTGGATATGAGTAATTTTGGAGGGGAAAATGTGTTTATTCCAAAACATATTTTTTAAAAATACATAAATAGTGTCCTCTTAATTACAAGAAAAGAAAAAAAAAGACAGCTTAACGAAAAAAAAAAAAAAAAAAAAGTAAAATTCGAAGTTGTCTGCATTTTATGTATTGGTACAATTTTTATGTCAAATTTCGCAATATTCATTCGTGATAGTTAGCATCTTTGATCTAATATAATATCTCTGATGTTAATGCAGAAAAATGTAAATTGCATAACAGAGCTTAGAAATCAATATAACTTTTTAAAGTATAAATGTGAATCGAAATGGATTAGGTATATCTTAGTGTCCCGATAGTCAAACCACTCACTCACTTGGAAAAAAAAAAAAAAAAAAAAAGTAAATTATATAAAACAATTAGAAGAGAGAGAGAGAGAGAGAGAGAGAGAGAGAGAGAGAGAGAGAGAGAGAGAGAGAGAGAGAGAGAGAGAGAGAGAGAGGAGAGAGGAAGGGTGGGGGGGGGGTATTTTTAAACAAAGGCAATTTAAATGCATATATTCATTTCGGCTACATCCGGCTACATTTTGACTAAGCCAAGCCCATGCATAGGGGTGAAAACAACCAGGTCCAAGGCAAAGAATTATTTGAAAAATTGCTTTATCATTACAACAGTCAATATTACCAAATAACATTTGTTAATCAAAATAACATATCCTGCATAATTATTTCTTTGAAAGAAACCCAAAGTATATATTTTTTTTAAATATATTCATCTAAAATAACGGTTTCCTTTATGATAATTAATTAATACATTGAACAGGGTTGCCAGCTCAGGAGGCAAAAATTTACTGAAATGTTTATGCAAACACATAGACCGACCCAGACCCCTTCATGAGTGCTAAAACTCCAGTAAATAGACATGATGTGCATTTTTTTTTTTTTAGTTTAGCAGGGGATTGGAAAATATACTGAAGGTTTATAATAATATACTGAATTCTGTAAATATACGGAGAATTGGCAACCTTGATTGAATGTGAAATTAAATGTAAGAGTATGGCAATCAATGTTTGATAGAAAAACAAAAGTAAAGGGAAAAAAAACAACAACAACAACAAAAAAAAACAAACAAACAAAAAAAAACAACAAAGCATTCTTTCATAGAGTACAACAAAAAAACAAAAACCCAAAGAACTGTTACAAATTGTTTAAGTATACACAAATTAATGTCACTGTCAATGCTGCCAAAACTGTGTGAATGCTAGTTTAAGGGAAGTAAAATTTTAAAAAATTGATCTACTGTAAATATACAAAAAAATTAAGAGTCAGAAAAGTGAGAGAAGGAGCAAACCATTCTAGGCAGAGTTTGTTATTTGCATACCATAAAACAAATAACAATGTGAAACTGAATGTAAGCTTCAACTGCCCATCAATGTTTTTGTTTATTCATCTTAACAACGCCCTTACCACATTATCTAAATTGTCTGTAGGGTTTCATTCATCCTGTTTGGTTGATACAGATGAAATCCGAAACATCCATTTTATCTGTTTTCGTATATTAAATTGAAGCTCACATTCAATTTCACATTGTTATTTATTTCTTCGCGCTTCGAGCAGCAACATTTATTTACATTACCATAAACCAATAATTATAATTATTCCATTATTCAAAGACATGTGTAGTATCGGCAATTTCAAGAATAGCTTCAGAGTAATGATGAGGTTGTGCCAAAATGCAGTTTTCACGCCATTTGTCACAAAAATACTCCAATAACTATTTCTGGACCGACTAAGGGAAATATTTGCTTTCATCAGCTCCTCTGGATTAAATAATGAAAAAGAAAACTAAAAGTGACTGTCAATATCAAATTTTAGTAATTAAAGCTTTGTTGTTTTTGTTATTAAGAGTTTTATGGCACTTGCAACACATTTAGGTCATTTCAGCACCAGTAAAAAGGAAGAAAAATGGAAAAGTCAAAATATTCTAGCACCGGCGAACAGTCAAATGTATGGTTAGTTTTGGTAGATGGTATTTTTTTCCTTGTAAATCTTATCTCTGTTATGCACTGTATTATGTTTTGTTTACATATTATATATGATTTGTAAACATTTGAGTGTATTCCTCTTAGTGGAGATCTGTGAGACATTTAGGTCATCTCAAAGCACCACAGAAAAAGTAAGACAAAGGGGAATTGGTTTGATTAGAGAACAGATGTGGATTCCAAGAGCATACCATCAATGTATTTAAGTCTCATCCAGACACCAGCAGGGGTTTCCCACTAAGAGGGACACACTCAAATGTTTACAGAAAACATAAAACAACTAAAGATGATTTACAACGGGGATAAAAATATTATTTCCCTAAACTATAACTTTATATTTGACTGCTTCCCTCCCAGTCAAGGACTCCAGCCAGGGCTGGGACAAAACTAAGTAATCCCATTCCAAAACAAAGACAGAAAGCAACTCAGAAAACAGACATTAGGAGATAGAAGACACAGCGTGACCTCCTGTCCACTATGGGAGGTCAACGGACCCCACCCAAAATTATAGCTTTTTTAAAGTGGCAAAAAGGTGTGAACAAAGTTGATACTCCTTCCATGGTGTTTTGAATCTATGAGAAAATATTTCTGCTATTCTATTGGAAGTTCCCCCTCCCCCCCCCCCACCCCCACAAGTTTTGGGATTATAGTATATTGCAGACCTACCAACCAACCTCAACCATATTTTCTATATGTTTACGCTAATTTTCTCAAAATTTGCCCCCAAAAATAATATTTTCAACAAGTACAACCATCCAAAATTTCAAATTTAACATTCGCTGAATTTATGGAGATGTATCAAGCTAGAAGAGGGTGGGAAAATCTTGCAATTCCTAAGACAATCATCTGTCATGGCTATTCAGATTCTCATCTAGATGGAGACGATATTTAATGACCTTCGACTATTCTACTTTTATAATTTTTTCTCCTTTTGTTACAAACTCTTGACATTTTGTATTTGGCATATTTTAGTCATCAACATTCCTATATTATCATATTTTGGACCTTAAAGCGTATTAAAATATGAGAAATCATACTGGTTGGCAAGCCTTTTATTGTTCAACTGATGAAAACAAATTCTTTCCTTAGTAATGGAGTATTTTTGTGGAAATTGTCACGAGAAAAAAAACATTTTGACTCGGCCCTTATCATAGAACATCCACCCAGCAGTAAATGGGTAGCTGGGTTGGTTAGATCAGGCAGAAAGTACTTTGCAATAGACTAGCATCCTATCCAAAGGATAGCAAGCAATTGCTATTATCCATTTCACGCTATAGAAACTGGGATAAACTGGGATAAACTCCAGCTCCATGGGCCTTACGACTCAAAAGGACTACTTTTTATTTTTTTATTTTTTTAAATTAAATCTCAAGGAAGGCTCTCCTAAGAAATATCTTTGATAATTATAAACTGTGCGACAAAGTTGACAACCCCAATGGCGATGAGTACGCAATGAAAGAACATATTAAGTCTGGTGAGCGTTCCTTGTTGGTAAGAGGAGACCAGATAAACCAGGCATGGCAAGGCGATGGCATAGGAAACCCGCAGAAGGCTCCCACAAAACTGCAAACGAAGAAAACAATACAATGGTAAACCTTTGATTTGATTCGTATTTCATACAATAACAATGTTAAATTCATACAATAACAATGTTAAATTCATACAATAACAATGTTAAATTCATACAATAACAAAATTGAAATTGTGAAATTGAATGTAAGCTTCAATTTAATAAAATAAAACGAATAACGTAGATGTTTCAGGTTTCCCCTCAATCAACAAAACAGGATGAATGAAACACTTCAAACGAATGTGATAATATATGATTATCACATATTATTATCTCATTCGTCTGTAGTGTTTCATACATCCTGTTTTGTTGATAAAGGGGAAACCCAAAACGTCCATATTATCCGTTTTCGTTTATTAAATTGAAGCTTAAATTCAATTTCACATTGTTATTTTATTTATTTGAGCTTCGAGCAGCAACACTTCCTTTACCCAGTATCCGTCATATTTCATACAATAAAGAATAAAGATGAACCAAGAGGTCAAGCCACCATCATAAAATAATCTTGGGCTTTCATATGATGCAATATCCACTAAGGGGCAAAGTGGCCGAGTGGTTAAGGCATTGCACTGTGACCCGGAAGGGCCCAGATTCGAGCCCCACTTCAGGCACTTTCATTTTTTTTGTCCTTGGGCAAGATTATTAACTTCCAATTTGCTCACTTGGACAACATGGGTGATTCCTGTTGACATCAGAAATCTTGTTTGATGAATTATCTATATTCCTTCATGGAATGCCCGGAGCGATGATGCTGTGGTGTGAGGGCATAAGAGATATCCACTAAACATGCTCAAAGCGCTTTACAACCTCAACACTTAATAAGTAGGACAAGACATGACACCTGTTTAGCAATATTACAATTTTTTTTCAGACAGACAATGCTTCAAACGCCAGATACTCATTTGATTTCTGAGTACGATCACAGAATGTGAGTAAAAATGCCTTTTCCAAGGATTCAACGATATGCCTACTCAAAGTGGGAAAGGTTTGCTATTTCATGTGAAACAGCAGATGCTTATTTCAATCTTTGTCTATTTTTAAACGTTCGCTTAAAACATATCTGTTTCAATTTTAGTAGAGGGTATGAGAAGCAAGATAGGTTTGGTTTGTGTTGTGTGTTGTTTGTGTGTGTGTATGTGTGTGTGCTTGTGTGTGTGAATGATTATGTTTCAGCCAAAGTAATTTGTAATTTAAGCGCTTAGAGTCTGGTGTCTCGGCTATATAAGTTTTCAGCAATATTATTATTATTATTTGAGTATACCATAAGTATTAATGATAGACATGAAACGATATTCTACAAATGTAAGTACTTAAAATGTGTTGAAGTGGAGACTATACTTCAAGATTTTATATTTTTTTAAATTGATATAAATAGTCCGTCAGAGCCAATCGGCCCATGAAGCCGGGGTTTATCCTGGTTTCTATAGCGTGAAAGTGACAATAGCAATTGCTAGCTATCCTTTGGATAGGATGCTAGTCTATCACAAAGTACTTTCTGCCAAATCTAACAAGACTCAGCTACCCATTCACTGCTGGGTGGACAGGGGGGTCAGAAAAAAAAATCTCAACTGCACCCGGGATCGATCTTGGTCCCTTTGCCTGTGAAGCGAATGCTCTACCAACTGAGCTATTGGGTATAACAAATCATAATTCAACAGTATTTGAAAACAAAGGAAATATAATATTTATAAACATAGCAATAAAACAAGTTAGAAATTGAATCACATCTACCTTATAATGTGTCCAATCTTTGGCATGAATATGGCAAACAGAACACAGATTGCTACCACAATAATGTTGTGTAAAATCACATGCTTGAGGCTGGGGAGACAATTTTAAAAAAACAGATATGTCATATTTTATCATTCGTAAAAAATATTGAAATGACAGTCTTGTTAATATATAATAATAATAATAATAATAATAATAATAATAATAATAATAATAATAATAATAATAATAATAATAATAATAATAATAATAATAATAATAATAATAATAATAATAAAACATATCGCAACTAAGTCATACTCTAATAGAAAAGAAATTTTTGTGTAAGGCTGATTAAAAAAAATTTTTTTTTTAATTCATAAAGGGGAAAATTGAAACGTCCATTCTATCTGTTTTCGTAATTAAATTGAAGCTTACGTTCAATTTCAAATTGTTATTTATTTCTTCGAGCTTCGAGCAGCAACATTTACATTACCCAGTGTTCTTCAAGAGATTCTAGCATCTTCTGGAGATGATGGAGTCACATCGCAGTTACTAATATCTCTGGCAGAAAACAATGGAAACAACAGTCATATCCATATAAAAGTTGGGGAGGGGAAGGGAGGGAGTTTGGAGTGAAATCAGACCTATCACCTCTAGGGGGTTTAAGTCACTTACCTTGGCCAGACAGCACTGAAAAGAAATTGCAGGAGCTGAGTGCGCATCACGTATATGATAAGCGGCAACACACATGTCATCTGAAAGAAGAGGCCGACTCTTGCTACAAATGACATGACGTCTTGTGATGTCATATTGTCAAGCAGGTTCTGGAATACAAAATTTTAAGGGCACGTTATCAGCATCTTAAAAAGTTAACCTTTTATTTGTAATGCTTTATAAAATCTCAAATTTCAAAAAAAAAAAAAGTTAAAAGGGGACGTTAATTTTTGTACCAATGAAAAGAGTGCAAAACGGAGAGTTAATATCTTTTACTTGGAAATTTAAATAGCACATATACTGTTTGACCTTGGATCTTTGTCAGAGACAATACAAGAGAACATGAATAATCGATAAATAGTAACAGCAAAGCATTTACACATGTTGTATTCACAGTTCCGTAACTATTCGTTGTTCAGAGTCCACGGCCTGTGTCAATTATGTCATTTGTGCCATCTTATTAAAAACTTGAGCAATTATAAAGCGCAATATCATAACCATTAAATGTGCTGAAAGAAGTTTGAACCATTGCCCCTTGAATTGACCATCACCCTTGAATCAGCCGTTATCAACCCACCCTTGAATCGCCAATTATCAACCCACCCTTGAATCGCCAATTATCAACTCACCCTTGAATCACCAATTATCAACCCACCCTTGAATCGCCAATTATCAACCCACCCTTGAATCGCCAATTATCAACCCACCCTTGAATCACCAATTATCAACCCACCCTTGAATCGGCCGTTATCAACACGCCCTTGAATCGCCAATTATCAACCCACCCTTGAATCGGCCGTTATCAACACGCCCTTGAATCGCCAATTATCAACCCACCCTTTCCACTAACGCCTGTAAAATAAACTAGAGAGTATTACAGTTTTCTGCATGAAATTCCTGGATGATTTCCCTTTCGTTGAATATGAATTCCGTCTCAGAATTCTCCACCATCGCAAATTTACTCTAGTTCAAACAAACTGAAATTTTTCTTAGTCAAAATGGTGTTCAACTGTCTGACTGACTTACTTCGTGACCGCCTTGATGATGATAAAATTGATGAAAATGATGGAAAATTTTATGAAAGTTTATTCTTTTCCCTTCCTTTTTCGTTTTATTTCCTTGAAATAGCATGGGTAGATATCTCATAAATAATTTTTTAAACGTGTAACACATAATTTATGTGGAATTGCACCCCTTGGTGCAAGGGGAAAAGGTAGGATTATTAGACATCATCTAAGGGGCAAAGGGTTAAAAGGGGCTTCTAGCTCACAGACACACTTAACATGTAAGACGACACAAACTTTGGATTACTTCATTCAATCGTTCTTGACTGTGTAACATTATTTATTTATTCAATTCTAACTCTTTCCTTCAATTAATTTCATTTATTGAGTTATAATAAAGGAATTCTCATTATATGATGCTGTGGACTTACATCTCCAACACAACTTTTATCCAATGGAAATGCGGCATAAAACATGGCTCCCATAAACGTGTAAGTAAAACATACGAGTGCATAGGCGATTACCAAATCACGAGTCTGTGGAAAAGACAAATTTCACAAAGTAAAAATATCATTATTACTATTATTATTATTATTTATTATTATTATTATTATTATTATTATTATTATTATTATTATTATTATTATTATTATTATTATTATTATTATTATCATTATTCTCAATATATAATGGCAAAAGTTAATTACTTTTTATAACAGAAAATCAATAAATAAATCTAGACTCGATCCAAAAATTTAAAAATCTAGATTTTAATTCACCAAACCAAATAAAAATGTTTAAACTTATTCCCCCTTGAATATCGTAATTTTCTAAAAATTCTATGCTAAATGGAAAAGTCGCATTTGGGGCAAAAGCACTACATCAAGATTTTATTGCCCAAATTTCAGGTCTGTCATAATGCTCTTCTTTTTAAGAAAAAAATATTGAAAAACTTATTTGGATAACAATTGTAATTTGTTGGTATTTTCAAATCATTTAAAATATCTAATCATTTTTATAAAAATTGAGTTTTGTTTTTTTCACTCAAAATAATAAATCAAATATAAATACTTTTTAAATATTAAAGCAATAGCAACGAAAAACATACATTTTATATTAACCAGATAGGGCTGAGCCTGAGGTCATATGACACTATAATAACAATAGAGATACAGGAGTGAAGAACGGGGTCAACTGTAGGCAAAGAACTATCTTAACTAGGAAAGAAGAAATATGATTAAAAAGCACTCACATTATTTTCAGGATTCTTCTGATTACGAATGATGGCCATGACAGCATTTTGAAGGAAATAAGCCAAAGCTGCTACACCGGTCAATGCAGGAAACGACAATTTGAAATCTGGAACAAAAAGATGCTCATCAAAATAAATATCCTTTTAGTATTATAATTATATATATATATATATATTTCTATTTCAATTAAAATCATTATTGTGCGGCTATGTAGTCTAATGGTATGACACTCGCTTTCGGATCGGAAGGTCCTGGGTTCGAGCCTCGGTTGGCGCATAGTTGAGTGCTTGGAAAAGGCATTTTACTCACATTCTCTCACAATACACAGTACCTGGCCAGTAACAGCGTTGTCTCTGTCCGAAAGAAAAAATAAAAAGTTTGTAGTATCGCCTAACAGGTGTCATGTCCCATCCTATATGTTAAATGTTGCTGTTGGCCAGGGGACCTTTGTAAAGTGCTTTGAGCACGTTTAGTGTATATTGTGCTATATAAAAGCTCAATTTTAAATAGTAGTTTTAACTACACAATAAATTCCACAATTGTGAGCCCTCCCTATATTAAAGACATATAATGCAAATGTCGCTGTCTGAAGCTCGAAAAAATAACTGACAACAGTCAAATGGATTGGAAGCTTCAATTTAATTAGCGAAATCAGATTGTACGTGTGTTTCTGGTTTCCCCTTTGTCAACAAAATGCGATGAATAAAACACTAAAGAAGAATTCCTCATCTATATTCGAAGATGGGAATCATTTTTAAGATTCTACAACGGTCATTGATTATCAAATGTAAATAATATTCCCCATTTAATGGCATGAGCACCTACGAGGAAATTAAATTGTTTAATGAGATGCCAGAGACATCAACAATAATTAACAGCAGGAGAAATGACAAGACTATATGAAAAGATATATTGTAAATGGAAAAAGCACTCCATATTTTTAGCAAACATAAACAAAATAAAATAATAATAACTGAATCATACACATTTACACAAGCCAAGCCCATTGGCCTAATCATCATTGTATAAAATTTAGAATTTTTGGGCGGCTATGTGGTCTAGTGGTATGACACTCGATTTCGGATCGGAAGGTCCTGGGTTCGAGTCTCACTAGGAGCATAGTTTTAGTCCTTGGAAAAGGCTCTTTACCCACATTCTCTCCCCGTACTCAGGAGTAAAATGAATTTTTGGGCGGCTATGTGGTCTAGTGGTATGACACTCGCTTTCGGATCGGAAGGTCCTGGGTTAGAGTCTCGCAAGGAGCATAGTTTTAGTCCTTGGAAAAGGCTCTTTACCCACATTCTCTCCCCGGACTCAGGAGTAAAATGAATACCTGTCCGTTAACAGGACTGTCTCTACGAAAAATTGTAATATCGCCGTACAGGCGTCATGCCTCTTTCTACATATTGCTGTTGGTCAGGGACCCCTTGTAAAGTGCTTTGAGCATGTTTAGTGGATATTGCTCTACATAAAAGCTCATTTTTTCAAGAATAATTTTGTGGTAGATTGGGAATTAACCATTACAGTATTGAGACCAAAGTAATTCAGATAATCAATTCAGCCTTGTAAATAAATATACACACGGAGAGCGACCTAAATATTCTAATCATAGTTGACTTGAATATACTGGTTTTAAAGTTTTATTACTGAAGCTGAGACAATTTAAACATTAACAACTTACTATCAGTGAAGTCAGGAGAAGATGAATCTTTAAAGTTTAAATGAAAGCCCCATTTTCCAGCCTTTACAGAGACAAATACAATTAGGTAGGTGACAGACAGAGTTCCTGTGGATGGGAGAAATAAAAAGTATTACTAAATGATCGATTGAACCATAATATTACACAGACCTCACATATTGGAGAAAACATAATAATAATAAAATATAATATTATCTGGCATCAACTGCACACACTATGAAGGGACTAATCAGATACACAAAATGTGTGTTGATTGACCATAGAGGATGATGATGAAATAAGCCATAGCTCACTTATTTTTTTTACAAGAGATTTTATTTTTATTTTCCTGGATTGATTCTGCGAAAAGCGGAAGGGTAAGAGCCTCTGTATTACATATACATTCAAAATTTTCTAAATAAACTAGTGACGACCTGTAACTAAATTCCAATGAAATGCAAATTTCTTTAATCCCAATTTTTTTCTATCATTTGTGGACAGCAAGGTGTGGTTCATTTTGATAGCAAACATAAATATATTTGTAAATAAACATGAATTCTTACTTCGACCATTTCCATTGATTCATCATGCCAAATGCCCTTAACTATTTTACAATTGCTCCACAACAGACCATATGGATCTAAATTATATTTCAAACAGTACTGTTGCCTTTTAAATGTTATTTGTTACAGTGGATGATATAAGCAGACGGATGGTGAAAAGGTTTGAACTGAAATATTGCCAAGTTTAGTAAGAAGGTCAATTTTTATTAAAACTGAGTTCTTGTCATAAATGATTAAATCAACCCTTTTTGTACATCTTCGGGACATATCAAAGCTTAATGTCACTTCTAAATATTTTGTACAGCTAGTCAAGTTGAAAAAGTACGAAAATTGAGAAAAGTTGTTGCAGTATACGTTTCCCATACATCTGACCATAACTACATGAAAAATTACCCGATTTACTTCAAATAAAGATTAAAATGCTCTGGTGAGCATATGCTTTCAGTAAATGCAAAAAAAAAAAAAATACTCAAGGACATAATGCTAGGGCCAGTCTCAAATTAACATAAAGGGGATGACCACAGCTGCTTTCACTCGATCATGTACACAACTTATTGCTTCTTACATGTTTGTTACTATCAAATGATAGGAATTTAAGACACTGTCTAGATCATGTCAACAGCATCAAAATGGAGAATTATGGAATAGCTAAAAGATGTAAAATGTTTCTGCACTTACAAGCACTTAAAAACAAGTAGGACAAAGGGAGCAGTGATGGCACAAATGATCAAACACTTACCTAAAGCATTGAATTTGGTGAAAAAAGTTGGAGATTTGAAGTTAATGAGGGGAAAAACTAAAATAATGAGGAATAAAGGAACAGTGGTGGTCTCGTCCCAAACTTTCTTAAAACTTTCAGGGAGAACAATAGAGGCCTCTGTATGGTTATGGCAGACAACTGTTTTGAACAAAATGATAGAATAAAATAAATAGACATGGTGATATGATAGTTTCCTGAAAAAAATTTTATTAAGTGTTAGTATAACGATACAGCAATTCCATAAAACTACAGGACAAAAATATGCATCCTCCTTTCCTTTATTTTTTTCTTTTTCAGTTGCTAAAAATATCTGGTGAAACTTTTTATTGACAACACTTTTCTAAATTTCATTTTCCTGATACAACTGCTAAATATAATTCACATTCTAATATAAATTATGAATAATGCTTACAGTTCAGACTCTGATTCGTTTACTATTTTTTTGGTAACAAATCAATGACAAAAATTTACTGAGTTGCTGCACGGTACTCACCATCGTCATATGGACCAGATGACGTATCGTTTGAACTTTCATGATGGACATTTCCTGCAAATATCAAGTAAAGAAGGGAAAAGAAATAAGATTAAAAACATGAGCACTTATACAGCACAATATCCAATATTTGTGCTTAGAGCACTTTATAATAAATAACCACAACAATGGCTATAAAAGACTATAAAATGTGACCCATCGTCTCAAAATGGTAATATGTCGGAATGAACCAGATGCTTACAAGCCGAATTAAATGTTAAACTGGTCAAAAATATAAATTGTTGGCATTAGCACCCTAAAGTATGGTATCCATTCTCCTCAATAAAACATACAAACTCAACACAAGTCTGATATTTCTGGCTAAAAATCAAATGTTCAATATCTTAACAATCCCGACTTAATACCGTTTTGAGGCGAAGGGTCACAAATAGAGAAAAAGGAATAAATTTCAAAACGTCTGTAAATGTACATTACGCATTTCCAAGTGTAAATGGTAAAAAATTACAAATTCTAAACAAATGAATTTTTATCCCACAGACCCGTCAAGTTAACTCACTCAATCCTAGAGATTTTTGCTACTTTTCAAAATTGGACAAAAAGTATTAAAAATGAGCATGTGCATAGCTATTTTTATTCCAACTATCATTAACATGTAAACATTAAAAACATAAGCTTTGATACTACGCCTATAATTTGTTTCAGAAAAATGTAACAAATGGGTAATGGGGTAAAAGTAACCCGGGTAAACTGTGTAAATAGTCGGTGTTAGGGTTGAGTGAGTTAAAATTCCCAAATAAGTGACGACAATGTTGGTGAAAATTGGAAATTCCCACCTTGCTGTCATTTTTTAATGGCGAGAAATGAAAAATTTTGTTATTCTAAGTACTAGTCAGTTTGTAACCAAAATAAATGTCAGTCAAATTGTCAATAAACTGTGGGTCCCTATAGCTCAGTTGGTAGAGTACACACTTTACACAGAAAGGGACCACGATCGATCCCAGGTGAAGGTCAGATTTTTTTTTGACCCCCCCCCCCCCCCTCTACTCCTCTGTGATTGGGTAGTTGGGTCGGTTATAGATCAGGCAGCTCTATGGGCTCTGAAGATCCACTACACAAAAGTATATATAATGCACGTTAAATGTCTTTAAACTGCAAACAGTAGAAAATGGGACAAATTCTGAACAAATGAATGTTTATTTTTATCCCACAGCTCCATTAGGTAAAAAAAAAATCCAAATTAGTGATAATGGAGTTTGGCAATTCTCATATTGCTTTCATTTCATATGACAAGAAATGTAAAATTTCTTTATCATCAATAGTCAATTCATAACCAAAATAAATTTCATTCAAATTCCAATCATATTCAATATTCTTTTCCATTATAGTTGAAGTGCCTGATATCAAAGTCAGAATAGTTACTATAATATGATAACCTTTCGCCATTGAAAATAATCAAGCTCAATAATCTAATATGGATGACACATCTGAATTGCCATTGCGATGATAGATTGCATTATCACATCACAGAGATAATATCAAGTGGGGTCACGAAGTGAATGGGTCAAAGGAGATGGTCACTATCAGTGTCAGACTCCTTTACTACAGATATGAGGAGATAACAAATGACAACTTATTCAACAAATAACTCATTGCATCAGCTCGATATAATAATATATTTCAATAAAAATAGATAAGTGATGCGTCTATATGGTCGTTGTTTTTGTTTTTAAGGGTTTTACGGCACTTGCAACACATTAAGGTCATATCAGCGCCAGTAAAAAGGAAGAAAATGAGATAGTAAAAAGTTCTAGAATTACAATTAAAGCACCCAAGAAAAGGTAATACAAAAGGGAATTAGTTCAAATAAGAAACAGGTGTAGAATCCAAGAGCACACTATCAAAGTACTTAGTTTGAGAACACTAAAAGTCTCATCCAGACACAACCACAGGTCCCCACTAAGAGGAATACACTCAAATGTTTTACAAATCATATATAATATTTTAAAAAACATAATACAGTGCATAACAGAAAGATGATTTACAAGTAAAAAAATATCATCTCCCAAAACTAACTAAACATTTGACTGTTTCCCTCTCAGCCAGGGGATCTGTTCAGGACCAGGACAAAACCAAGTAATCTCATTCCAAGACAAAGACAGAAAGCAAGTTGGAAAACAGATATAGGAGGATAGAAGATGCAGTAAGTACCTCCCTGCCCACTATGGGAGGACAGGAACCCCACCCAGTGTCTATATGGTCTAGTGGTGTGACACTTGCCTTTGAATCGGAAGGACGAGGGTTAAGAGTTCCTCTCAGAGTCCTTTACTCACATTCTCTCACCGTATTAAGGTGTAAGATCGTTGCCTGGCTGTGAACATTAACAGCATTATCTCTGTGAGAAAAATTATAATATCACCTAACAGGCATCATGTCTCTTCTTACATGTTGGCTAGTGAAAGCACTTTGAGCATGTTGAGTGGACATAGCACGATAAAAAAAGCTCAAGTTAATGTGTATGAAATTCTTACCGTATATAAATAAGACAATATGAAATAAAAAGTTAGACATGAGGATCCAGTATACGATGGCACCGCCTAGGAAAGTCACCACTGAACATAGCAGGGCAACAGCTTCAGCAAACCTTCCTAAGTATGTTCTGACGACATCTGAGAACTCAGTTATGATAGTTTCTGAAATGATAATAATAATAATAATAATATAAAAATAATAAATAATAATAATAATAATAATAATAATAATAATAATAAATAATAATAATAATAATAATAATAATAATAATAATAATAATATAATAATAAATGATGATGATGATGATAATAATAATAATAATAATAATAATGATGATGTGATATATATATATACAAATTTCCCCTATGGGATGAATAAAGGGAATTTTATTTTTTTTAAACTAGCCCAATGACCCAAAGCATTGGTGACACTGATCCATTTGTTTACCCATTTTTAAAAGCATAACTGAGCAGCATTAAATGCACACAATTACACGCTGCAAAATTAAACAGGGAGAGTAGTCGACATTACATAGTAAAATGATATCACCCTATCAAAGGAATACATGAAAGAAACAATTTCCTTGACCATAAGGTTCAAGAAGCTGTAATCGAGTGTAATTCTTATACTTTCAAGTAGTCCACCAAGCAAAAAATTAAAAACTTAAGAAAAAGACACTGAAAAAAGCTGTTGTAAGCTGGAGAAATAATTACATAGCGTAATTAACTATTCTCCGTTTTAACTTTTCCTGCTTTTAGCCCGTTCTAAAACAAGAAGGCCTACCTGCCAAGTGACGACCAGAAGATATTACTCTGTAAGATGTGTAAGCCATTAATCCAGCCATCACCACCAGTAGAACAATTCCATTGACAAAACCAGCCTGGGGAAAGAATTTCATTTTTTTTAAAAATCTTATAACTCATTCTTTTTTTTTTTTTTTGGTATACAAGCAGGGGATTTCCAAACTTTCTTCTTTCCAGCATAAAAATATGGGCATTCAAGCTCTTTTATTTCATACGATTGTTGGTGTAAATAACAGTAGTATTCAAACTGAATGAAAGCCTCAAATAATAAATGAAACATTAAAGATGAGTGAGAGATAAATCATCTCTCATCTGTCTTTTCTGTGTTTTCTTGACAAAGACAAAGGGGAAACCCAAAAACATACACATCATCTGTCTTCCTTAATTGTATTGCAACTTCTGTGCGGCTATGTGGTCTAGTGGTATGACACTCGCTTTCGGATCGGAAGGTCTTGGGTTCGAGCCTCGCTCAGTGCATAGTTGAGTCCTTGGAAAAGGCTCTTTACTCACATTCTTTCACCGTACTCGGGTGTAAAATGAGTACCTGGCCGTTAACAGCGTTGTCTTTGTCCAAAAAATTGTAACAGGCGTCATGAATGTTAAATGTTGTTGTTGACCAGGGATCCCTTGTAAAGCGCTTTGAGCACATTTAGTGGATATTGCGCTATATAAAGCTCTTTTTTTGTTTTTGCGCTATATAAAGGTCATTGAAGCTTCCATTCCAGTTGACTGCAGTTATTTATATCTTCAAGCTCAAGCAGCAATGTATGTTGTTTGTATCGCATGGGTGTAAATCTTTGAAAAGGAGCAAGTTTTCCATACAAAGTTGTACCAATTCTTATCAGATTGTAAAAAATTCAAACGTTTTGAAGATTGATTCTAGATTCTCCAATTAATATTGAAAATCAAGTTTAATAAATGAACGAAGATGTGGTAATATAAGAGAGAGAGAGAGAGAGAGAGAGAGAGAGAGAGAGAGAGAGAGAGAGAGGGAGAGAGAGAGAGAGAATGAGTAAGAGAGAGAATAATTAAGAGAGAGAGAGAGAGAGAGAGAGAATGAGTAAGAGATAGAGAGAGAGAGAGAAGAGAGAGAGAGAGAAGAGAGAGAGAGAGAGAAGAGAGAGAGAGAGAGAGAGAGAGAGAAGAGAGAGAGAGAGAGAGAGAGAGAGAATATGATAGTACCACCACTACCAAAGCAGTGGCTTAGTGACATAACTATCGTCTTCTATTCTAAACACCAAAGGAAAGCCTTACATGATATGATCATTATTTTCCTTTTTTAATCCCTGTTTTCCCCTAAACATAAAACAGGATCTTAAATTTTTTTTTTAAACAAATAATCAGGGAGCCAGTTAAAAATCCCCACCAACCTGTTTGATGGCCCATGGCATACTCAACAAGGATGTTCCCATCATGGTATTCCACATGGAAAATCTAAGCATCAAAATAAGAAAATATAAATAAGTTTGAAAAATATACTTACTGTCCACATGGAAAATCTAAGCATCAAAATAAGAAAATATAAATAAGTTTGAAAAATATACTGACTGTCCACATGGAAAATCTAAGCATCAAAATAAGAAAATATAAATAAGTTTGAAAAATATACTGACTGTCCACATGGAAAATCTAAGCATCAAAATAAGAAAATATAAATAAGTTTGAAAAATATACAGATTGATTCTCCTTACAAAAATAGTTGTATACGGTTTCCATCGAAAATTTAAAAACAAACACAAAAAAATAAAAACTTGAGCATTAATATATTATAACGAAATATCCACTATACGTGCTCAAGTCCTTTACAAGCAGTCCCTAGCCAACAGCAACATTCAACGTGTAGGATGAGACATAGCACCTGTAAGGCGATATCACAAATCTTTTTTCTGACAGAGACAAGGCTGTTAATGACCAGGTACATTTTACACCCGAGTACGGTGAGAGAGTGTGAGTAAAGAGCCTTTTCCAAGGACTCAATTAAGCACCACTCAGAGCGGAACTCCAATCCCTGACCTTCCAATCCAAGGGTGTGTGCCATAGCATAAGACCAAGTCTTTAATTTTGAGAAATAATTTGTCGATAAGAGAACAAGAAAACTTAACATTCTGTGACAATACACTTGGAAAAACTACCAATGCAAGAGTTGTGTGAGCTTTTTTAAAGAGCAATATCCACTAAACGTGCTCAAAGTGCTTTACAAATGCTCCAAAGCCAACAGCAACACATAACATGTAGAACAAGACATGACGTCTGTTAGGTGATATTACAAATTTTTTTTTCCAACAGAGGCAATGTTATTAACAGCCAGGTACTCATTTTACACCTGAGTATGGTGAGACAATGTGAATAAAGAGCCTTTACCAAGAACACAACTATGCGCCGAGCGAGGCTCGAACCCAGGTCCTTTTGATCCGAAAGAAAGTGTCAAACCACTAGACGACTTAGCCGCACACTATATGGACCAAATATTTAATAATTTAAATATCAAAACTGCATATTACCTTACTCATACTCAAGATTTACAGAATTATTCTGTACAAAAGTGAACGTTTGAGGAAGAATAATTTGTATTGAAGACAAGAATCCATTTATGCGTCAGCTCAGGAATATCAGTCGCAAGATGCAGATCGCCATTTGTAAGAAATCAAATTTTGTCAACTCATTTTCTAATTTTCAGAATACTCTGACTTCGATTGATATAGACATGTCTCAGCTTCTATTCAAGACAATTGCTTCAAAATAAAATGTAAAATGCTCGGGAATTTCTGTAGGTCCAGAAAATGTGTAACCTTACAAACTAAAAAATAGTCCCACTGACTGATTTTTCTGCACCGCCACACATTTGAGCACAGTAACACAAGATTAAATTGTGATGCCACCACTTTAAAACCAGAGAACCAACTACACACTACGTGTATGCCAATACCCGGAGGACTGATTATACACTTCTTTTCTTTTAAGAGTACTCACATGGTGATGATGCTGTGTTGGGTGCCTTTAGTTAACTTGTCACTGACTTCTATTTCCACAGATTGTTCCTGTAATTATAACAAATAAAGGTAAAAAACTTGATCAAACAGCAACATTTAATATACAGGATGAGACATTACTGTTTCTATTCGACAGTACTCATTTTACACCTGAGTGGTGTGAGAGAATGTGAGTGAAGAGACTCAACTTTGCACCACCCTTGACAAGACACAACCAGAGACCTGCTGGTCGGTAGGCGAGATTCAAATCACAAGACCACAAAGCCACACAATGAACAACCATTTTGTTTTACTGCTTTAATCCAGAAAAGTGTTACCCTGTTTTTATCTTACATGCTATTTTCAATATAGATCCTAGCAGGATTTTACAACAATTTATCTTAATTTTGTTCCTTTTAAAAGACAAATATATGAAAAACCTTTGAAAAAACAAAGAATTTTATAGAATAATCAAGCAACAGTGGTTAACACAATCTATCACATATATATATATATATATATATATATATATATATATATATATATATATATATATATATATATATATATATATATATATATATATATCAGTATTTTTTCAGGCTTTTTCAAAAACTTTTTATGCCTTGATATAAGCAAATACTGAATCAACAATTATTTTTCTTTAAATTAGAGTTTTATCAAAGGAAGCAAAAGTTCGAAATAGTCTTTATTTGCTTGGGTGAATATTCATTCTAAAGGCATTTACAGTATTATAGAGAAAATGGTTAAAGAATATTAATATTAAAAATATAAAAATAAGAATAGTAAAGGATATAAAATGGAAATAATCATTTTTTTTCTTGACCTATAAATGGATGGGAAAATAGTTACATACATTTTACATTATTTAAACAATGAGTAGAATTGGTCTTGGTACTTAATTAACTGGGTATTTTTGTTGGTCTTGTCTTGTCTCATAATAAACCTAAGAGAAAATTGCAATAATTTTAAAAGTATTTCCCAGTTATACAAATTAAATGTAGAACTTATACACACTACAATTTTAATCAAATATTGAGTATGATTTTTTTTTTGGTTTCAATCAGTGCAACAACGTAATAAAATGAAGTACAGCATTTCTAAGTGTTATTTCATGACCCAGTCCTGCCAAGTAAGCGATACTTACAAAAGCGCATCAGAATGTTCAATATTAATAACTACCACTTCTTTAATGTGCAATAAACTCACCAATGAGTTGTCTCCATAGTTAACATTAACATGCCCATATAGCCGTTTGGAAGCAGCTAATAACCCTTGCATCTCATCATCCGAGTCACTGTCACTCGATCTGTTTACCGATACCCTGAAAAAAAGATTTCATTTTTTAACTGCACAGTTTTTAAGTTTATTCTCATAAAGATATAAAAATCAAAGAATTCCTGGCAAATAAAATTCATAGCAGTCAAACTGAGACTCGATTTAATCAAGTTTTTATTTCATCAGTTTTGGGGTTTTTTTAAAAATATACCGTATGTTTTTTTTTTAATTTTCAAATCAGAACTTCAGTATTTCAAAACCGTGCTTACTGTATAATTTACTTATTTCTTCTTAACAAGGAGCTCTTTGACTTATAACAAGCCCTGATTATGTCTTGAAAAATGAACATCAATTATAAAATCAAATAATTTTCCATCACATTATAAAATGAACAAAAGTATTCTAAATTCTAATCCGGCTTTTATTATTTAAAATAAGAATAAGAAATTTTAGTTAACATAAATTAGTAATTTCAACTAAATAATCATATTCATTAACATCAAACTAAAACAAAAATTTATTTTGACAGTAAATATGTAATAACATACGTTGGACTTTGATCGTCATCTTCTCTGTCATTGCTTTCAATATTTATATCCTGATATTGATAGTCATTGTTCCCTCTATTACTGTCTTTATTTTCACATTCATTTACACTGACGCTCAAAAAAGGATCAGATGTGTCACCATAATACACTGTAATGTCCGAATTACTTTCTGAAATCAAACTGTACATTGAAATCTCACTACTACTACTTCCCCAGCTGCTTGAAGAGCTGGAGCTTGTACTTGTCGATTTGGGAAGAGTGATTTCCATTGTTCTCAATACTATGACTATGGCATTGTATTGTAGTTTTAGTTATGTCCAGGAATTGATAGCATGACAACAGGAGGAATATTGTGTATAATTAACATTACGCGACCTAACAGCAATGACATATCTATTATTTCAATAGATCAAATTGATGACTGGTTGAAAGAGAGAACGTGTAAGCCAAAGTGAAGCATTGCCCGATTAAAATTAATTAAATCAGGAATGTGGTTGCAGTTGCAGCTGTGGCGTGGGATATTTCAAAATTGAAGAGAAACATCAGTGGTATAAAGTTAATCTCTCAGTGAGTCATTATCATGATCAGCGAACATACAACATCAATGACAAAAGATAATTAATTTATGTACTTTTCCATGTATTGCAACAATCAACTGATAATGACCTCGTATTCAGGCATGGTAACTTTTTTTTTTTAACTTTTGGTTGTCATAGTCATAATATTGTCATGAGTCATATCATAGTCATAGTCATATCGCGTCAGTGTCGAGCACAGATTTTAAAGATTGCAGAACTGATCACCGAATCGTATTAAACTATCAATTCTAACAAATAAATCACATAGGTGATAGCACATGTTTCTGTTGTCATTCAAAGATTTACTATTATTTGTGTGTGAGATTGGGAGCAAAGACCATTTAATCGAGGTCGAGATGTCTATTTATGGAAAGTAAACTATCAGTCACATGACTTGAACTGAACAACCAAGATATTCAATAAGGAAAATTTTGAAATGGAATTGAATAAGCGAACGTAATATATAAAGAGCTTACTTGTTATACACCATTGTCAGAAAATTTTCAAAAAACATACCCTTTTGAAGACATTGTTTAGCTTTGTGCTGAAATTTGGAATCTCTGACTTGAGACTCCGATAATCTTGCTGCTGAGTCTTGAGTTGAAGCTGAGCTGTCGAATTGGGCTTGGGAAGGAATCTGGCTTGAGTTCTAAAAATCTTTCTACTCTACCGTACTTCCGACAAATAGTTAAATGCTTGTTTCATGCATTTTCGTTATTTATTGGCATGATTTGTTTTACCGTGGTTAAATTCTAAATCTTAAATCAACACAAATTCAGACAGACTTAGACGCACCATCAATCACCATTCGGTCCTATAGCCTATGTTGAGTGTATGAATGGACGCACCTGAGAAATTATCGACGAAAGGAAAATTGTACTAGAGTTTACAATAGCTTAACCAATCAGCAGCAGTCATCCAGAATATTTCAGTCGTTCCCTCTTTGATTCGGCATTTTATGTTTTGTTTCGCCTGTTTTGTTTTTTTTCTTTGTCTTGGTTTGTTTGCATGTTTGTTTGTTTGTTTTTGGGCGGAGGAACTTTAGGCTGATGTTGCTTTTGTTGCTGTATTGGGAAGGGGAGGGGGGGGGGGTATTTCTAATTTGTTTTTTCTTTTCAGTTGTTTTTTTTTTAATCAATGTTTGTTTGTTTGTTTGTTTTTATTAGCAACGCATAGTTAACTGGTTGATAAGGCTTATTCATTTATTTAAATTTTATCTGTTGATTTGTCTGTTTATTCTTTTACTTATCTATTATTGTCATTGTAAAAGTTTGTAGGGCTTTTCATTTATTTAATAAAACACATGAAATCCTGCCCCTCCAATTTAGCTTGTAAATAACTTGATATTTTAGAACTGATGGTTCGTCCGTGACCTCTTGTTGCTATGCCTGGCAAGCTATCAACATTGGAAGCCCTTTTATATATTTATATATACTAGTATCTTATTGTATGATTCTGGGGTTATTAAATCAACGTACAGTGAAAATTTCGTCAGTGATCGTGTTTTGTTTTGTTCTTTTTTCTTTCTTTTTGAAAGTTTTACATATTTGGGATACATTATTACATCTGATGATAGATCCACCCATGAAATTAAAAGAAGAATTGCTTTAGCAAAGATCACATATAATCAATTAAAGCAAATCATGAACAACCACAACATTGAGATGGCAACAAAACTCCGGGTAATGAAATCATACATGTGGTCTGTGCTTCTTTATGGCAGCGAGTGTTGGAAGATTAACAAAGAATGTGAACGTAGAATAACTGCAGCCAAAATTTGGTTTTATAGACGCATTCTTAGAATCTCATAGAAATATAAAATAAAAAACGAGGAGGTATTAAAGAAATTGGAGTACGACCAACTTTGGACATATTTGCAGAAAAAAACGGAATTGAAAAGATTGTACTTACGGGAAAAGTTGCTGGGAAGAAAAGAAGAGGGAGACAGAGGATAGATTACATTGACAATCTGAACGGATGGATTTGTGGAGGAGGAACAGGAAATGAGCAGATCTGAGGACAGATATGGTTGGAGGGACATGATCGCCAATGTCTGCAACAGGCCTGGCACTTGATGATGATGATCCATTAACCATGCTCAATGCGCTTTACATGGGGTCCTTGGCAAACAGTAGGCCGAACACTTAACATGTGGGACGACACATGACGCCTGTTAGGCGATATTACAATTTTTTAAAAATTTTGGTACGCTATTAACGATCAGGTAATACTTTTACACCTGTTTATATATATATATAAGTAATGTTTTCCAGTTCTGTTCGTTGACTGAAAATATATAGTCAAAGGGAGGGAACTGGTTAAATGGCAGGACACTTTCTGATTGCCATTATTGTTACTCCCTTCCCTCCACCCATTCTATCTCGTAGAATTCCAGTCCTATGATTCTTCTCAGTGCAGTCAAAGTTGTCTCTTTGTCGTAGTGTGAGTTCAATCCATCTTGTCTACGTCATGATCTTGTCTCTTAACGTGTTTCGTTTGCTTTAGCTTTAAATAGTTTTGTTGTTGCCTATAGCGTAATGGGGAACTTTATAAGATAAAAACATTGCATCATCATCATCAACATCATCATCATCATCATCATCATCAATACCACCAATATTATCATCACCATCATCATCGTCTTCATCTGTGACTGTTCCCTGTTTTGATTGGACTGTAACTGAACATTTGCAGGGATGGGCCCATGAGGCCTTTTGCAAGTAAGTACAAGCCATTGAAGTATGAAGTATGTGGGCTTAAAAGCAGTGAACTTTACAAATATTTATCCCACTCGATTCAGGTTGGAATGAGTACCTGGCTTGAGGAAAATAAGGATATATTATGTGTGCTAACAAAGGACGAGTACAGAATAAAATGGGCTCAGCGTGGCTCAGCGGCACGGTCTTTGCTTCGTACCCGAAAGGTACCGAGTTCGATCACCCGCCGCTGCCCTGTGTGGCTTTGAGCAAGTCACTTCGCCCTAGCTCAATTTGTGGCGCTGCACAGCGGCTGACGCCTGGGTTATTCCAGTCTTCCCTTGGAATAGACCCTAGAGAAAAGTTTCCCCTTTGGGATGAGTAAAGGGAATATTATTGTTATTTGTGTTATTGAATTCGATCTATGTGCCCTG
>NC_088360.1:107736516-107774016 GCF_034508935.2 Berghia stephanieae
TATAAACCTTCTCGTTCAAAGAATTCCAAATTGCGTAATCCATGGATTCAGGTCGGGTGATTGAGGCGGCCAGTTGTCTTTCACTGTGAAATAAATATTCTTACTTGGAAGAAAAGCTTGTGTCCTTTTGCTCGTATGAGATGTAGCACCATCTTGTTGAAAAAATGAAATTCCTTCCTGAATAAAGGTGTTCACAGTAGTCTGACAAAATATTTTCTTTCAAAAGTTTTATGTAATTATCAGCATAGATTTTCCCAGGCATAGAAATAAGTGTCTTCTTTAAAAAATTACAACGCGCAAATGCCACAATAAGTTGCGTCATCTTTTTGATGTCGAAATTTTTAGCTGGTGTTACAAGATTTTATATTATTCAAAAACCATTAACTTAATTGTTTTGCTATTTATTTTGCAATTTAATTAATAAAGAATATCTAGTTCTAATTGTAATAAAGATTTGAAAAATATGTCTTTATAACTTTTTACAATAGAAATAAATAAATAAATAGTGGCGCGTTCGTTTGTTTTTGAAGCCACTCGATATATTATTTAATTGTATTAAATCATCGTTCTTCTATATTTTAATGTTGGGAGGCCCATACATTTTAATCTTTCCTCATGATTTTATTTAGAATTTCATCATCAAAAGAGTTGTTTGTAATTATCAAATAATGCTTCGAGAAGAACATAAGAGGAATGCGATTGTCACCGGTTGTGTCCCTTAGTTGTGTCTAACAGAATAAGGACCAATTAGACGTATCGGAAGGTCCTGGGTTCGGGCCTCGCTCAGCGCATAGTTGAGTCCTTGGAAAAGGCTCTTTAATTTATTTATTTTTTTCTCAAATGAGTTCCAGGCGGTTAACAGCGATGTTCTGTCCGTAAAAAAAGTAACATCGAATAATAGGCGTCATGTCTCGTCCTACATGTTAAGTGTTGCTGTTGGTCGGGGACCCCTTGTGAAGCGCTTTGAGACTTCGAGTGGATATTGTGCTACTTATAAAAACTCTCAATTTAGACTTTAACAACATTAACCAAGGCTTGATGACTTCTTCGAGTGCACGACAATCACAAGTTATCACACCAACCATTTACATTCAAACAAGCCACAGCGCTTAGATAACACCCGTGAGTTTTCATCCTTGTAAACTTGTAAATTGAGCTTTTATATAGCGCAATATCCACTAAATGTGCTCCAAACGCTTTAAAAGGGTTTCCTAGCCAACAGCAACATTTAACATTTAGTACGGGACATGACGCCTGTTAGGCGATGTTACAATTTTTTTCTCGGACAGAGACAACGCTGTAAACGGCCAGGTACTCATTTTACACCTGAGTACGGTGAGAGAATATGAGTAAAGAGCCTTTTCCAAAGACTCAACTATGCGCCGAGCGAGGCTCGAACCCAGGACCTTCCGATCCGAAAGCGAGTGTCATACCACTAGACCACGTAGCCTTGTAATTAATTACAATTTTGTCCACAATCAAGGGACTGAACCAGGTAGAAAGTGCATTCTCTCAATTGAGCAACGTGAACCCGTGAAATTGCTCATCATTATAAATGGCAATAATTATCTATTTTATGTTAACTCATATTTATGATATGAGCAGGATTATAAGCTCATTTAGGAGAATAATAATAATCATTTCTTTCCGTGCAAATTTGACTTAGATCTAGGAGCACATACGTGCACATAATATTTGCAAGTCTGATAACCGAGTACAATTATTTGCTTGATTTAATATTGTTGCAACGGACAATTTTTGCGTTGGTATGATACGACGTATACATATATGCAGGACTGACATCCGAACCCACTTACGGGCCTAGTTTAATTAACATTGTTGTAATGGACAATATTTTGCGTCATGTTTTGAGATTTCCATTACAACAATGAGCCCGTAAGGAATTAGGTTATCAGACCTGTAAATAAGTGCACGTCGGTTTGAGAGTATGCCATTAGTATAATGAGCCCATAATGATTTGGGTTATAAGACCTGTAAATAAGAATACGTCAAGGTGCACCTGTTAGCAGTTCTGATTACCGGGCGCAATTATGGACTTGACGTAATGTAGTATATTTTGCGTTGGTTTGAGGGTACATAATATTACTTGGGCTATGTGATCTAGTGGTATGACAATCGCTTTCGAATCGGAAGGTCTTGGGTTCGAGACTCGCTCAGCGCATAGTTGAGTCCTTGGAAAAGGCTCTTTACTCACATTCTCTCAGAGTACCCAGGTGTAAAATGATTACCTGGCCGTTAACAGCGTTGTCTCTGTCGGAAAAAAAAATTGTGTTGTCGCCTAACAGGCGTCATGTCTCGTTCTACATGTTACGTGTTGCTGTTGTTCAGGGACCCTTTGTAAAACGCTTTGAGCACGTTTAATGGATATTGCGCTATATAAAAGCTCAAGTTTTATTTCCATTTCAACAATGAGCCTAAACCAATATTATGGGTTCTCAGACCTGTAAATAAGAACACACTGACTTAGATTCGTAGTTTTGATCATAATATGTGCCACACCGCCCCAAAACGGTACCATGACGGGGTGATTTTGATGACAAAAACTAAATATACAGTCAAACATTTTCAACTTGGAGATTATGTTTATGTTTAATTGAGGAGAATAAAAGGTTAATACCGGATTGGCAGGGTGTGTCACATAATTTGTAGATTAAAAAATACCCCCCCCCCCCACCCCAAAAAAACAAAACAAAACAAAACATGCCAAAAATAAACCGGAGTCATTTAGAAAAAGAAAGAGCTCAAACATCATGTAATAATTTTCTCATTTGAAATATTGAAAATATTTTTTTTTTTTGCCATACCCTGAAAAAAGAAACCTTAAAAAAAAAAAGAAAGAAACAAAGCAAACATAAAAACTCATTTAAATTTTGGCCGGAAATTTTTACTTCAAATATCGATCGATTAAAATGACCCTCATCTTGCCAAAAACTTTCAAAATTGGGATTTCCGTGGTTTTATTTTCAGAGTGCGACAGTGTTGCTATTAACAAAATAACACGGGGTGCTTCAGAAACACGTGAACACATTAATTTGCTTAGACCTGCCAACTAGAAAATCTTAAAATTCGTAATTTTGGGGAGATAAAAATTGTAGTCGTTAACTTTAAACATTAACAATTTACCCTCACAAGGATTTAAAAAAAAACACTTCAAAATCCATCAGCACATAGAGCTCATATTGCATGAGATGTTGGCGCATTATTATTATTATTATTATTATTATTATTATTATTATTATTATTATTATTATTATTATTATTATTATTATTATTATTATTATTATTATTATTATTATGTAGCTTTCATTTTCAATAAATTAGTATGAAGTTCTGAAATTGGAGCCAAAAATTCGTAATTCTACGAATTTTTTGTCATTGTCGGCAGGTATGCATTTGTTGTTATGTTCATATTTAATTGAATCACATTATGAAGCATTTGCTCAAGACCGGGGTGTTTTGCGATGCTGATTCTGTTTACCATTCAAAGCCTTTGAATATCCAGGGGATTCACATGAGAGTCTATCACAATCTCGATGCGGGCTGTCAGAAATGGGTGAATGATTTGTAGGTAGAGCTCTTTGTCTCTTGAAGTAAACATCTTCGGTCGTGGCGCGTTCGTAAGCGTCTCTCATCGCGTGCTTCTGGCGGTTGATTGGGAGGCAACGTTCGTGATGCTCCAGGTGTACGATGTGACTAGACGAAGAATCGAATGTGTTCATGGGGAGAGCGGGTTCTTTCTTCACCACGATCGTACTGTTAGGATTGCTGGCTTTTCTGGTGAGCTTTTTAATCTGAATAGGCGATTGGACATAGTATTTCCGGTCTTTCACTTCCGTTATACGTTTGTCCAACTCGCGCAGACTCATACTTCTCGTCATTTGCCTGTCCCTATGCCCCCCTCGTCGTGGAGACTTTCCAGCGTTTAAATCTAAAGATTCCAGGAAATCCCCAGCACAATACCGATTAGTCAGCAATTTTCCAGATCTGAAACGGGATAAAAAATCAGTTTGGCTTAGTTTTTGCTGTTGTATTTTAAAGACATTTGTAAATGATAAAAAGCAGTTTTGAATAGTTGGTAACGACGTGAACATATATACAGGTCTGACATCCGAATACCAACTTATGGGCCAAATTTAACATTGTTGCAATGGACAATATTTTGCGTTATTAAAAAAAAAGTTCCATTACAAGAGTGAGCCCATAATAAGGATTTGGGTTATCAAAATAAGCGCACGTCGGTTAGTAACAAAACAATTGCTATCTTGGCGTGTACAATGTATCTAGATATTACATGCCTTCATATCAAGCTTTCACTACGACCTTTATTGTTTTCAGCGGCACCTTGCTGTATCTTTTTGCGATGACTTTATAAAAACTGAATTAATCTTTGCGGGTGTGTTATGCAACAGCGGTTAAACACAGATTAAAATGAAAATGTGTGTATATATATATATATATATATATATATATATATATATATATATATAATATATATATATATATATATATATATATCAATCATATCATATCAAATGTCATGAAGTGTAAATTAATAATTTGATGAATAATTTCAAAAATATCTAGACTACACGAACCTTATAAAACGCTTTGAAGACGCTTAGTGAATATTGCGCTATATAAAGCTCAATTTTTGTTTGTTTTGTTTTTGTTTTTTACACCTCATTATCCCTCAGCATATGATAAAAAAAAAAATGACTGAATATACTTTCAACCACTCGCAATTCATACGTTTTGCGTTAAGAAGGGCCAAAGGTTGCCAACGTTCATTACTTTGAGTCGTTCACCTTCAGAGCAATACATCTATTCTTTTCTCTTCCTTTTGTGCTCAATGAAAAAAAAAACAAATAAAAAACAAACAAAAAAAAACTATGAATATGAAACAATAGTGACGTATGTAATTAAATGTCACATTATTTTAAACCATAATAGCAGTTTTTGTGAAATAAAAAAAAATTAAATGAGCTTTTATAAAGCGCGATATCCACTGAATGTGCTCAAAGCGCTTTACAAGGGGATTTGATCATATAAACGTATATCATGTAGAACGATACATGACGCCTGTTAGGCGATATTACAATATTTTTTTTTCAACAGAGATAACGCTGTTAATGGCCAGGTTTCTCATTTTACACCTGGCTGTACGGTGAGAGGATGTGAGTAAAGAGCATTTTCCCAAGAACTCAACTATGCGCCGAGCGAGGCTCGAACCCAGGGCCTTCCGATCCGAAAGCGAGTGTCATACCATTAGGCCACATAGCCGAATTGTTGGTGGTTGATAGATCGCATTGGTGTGTGCAACAAGCCAGAACAGTAAAAAAAAAAAAAAAAAAAGAAGAAGAAGAAAAAAAAAAAAAAGAGAGAGAGAGAGAGAGAGAGAGAGAGAGAGAGAGAGAGAGAGAGAGAGAGAGAGAGAGAGAGAGAGATAATAGCAATGCTCAATCTAAGATTGAACCACCAACCAAAGGGGTGACGTGACAATATAATATTGTATGAACCGTGAGAAAATAAAAAAAGAACGTGGGGGGGGGGGGGGGGATGCGGACAGTAATGAAAGATAAAAATTGGAAAAGATGTGTATAAAACCCTTTCAAACAAATCGAAAAGAAAAACCAAAATAACTAATGTTTAGAGAATGAATTTTACATGTATTTTTCTTAAATATATAAAATAAAATAAAATTCCTTTTCTTCATCCTATAGGGGCAAATTGTCTCTAGGGTCTATTCCAAGGGAAGACTAGAATGGCCCAGGCGTCAGCCGCAATGCAGCGCCGCAAATTAAGCTAGGGCGAGGTGACTTGCTCAAGGCCACACAGCGCAGCGGCAGGTAGTCGAAATCGGTACCTTTCGGGTACGAAGCAAAGACCTGACCCACGTTGCCCCCCCCCCCCCCTCCCCCCTTCTTCGTACTTTGTCCGACTGTGTTTCAGACACACCTTTTCAAAGTATGTCCCGACCAAGTAAAAAGTAGTAAAATAGTCCTTCAGAACCTTTAGGCCCATGGAGAAAGAGTTTGCTTGCTATCATTTGGATAGGACGCTAGTCTATCGCAAAGTACTTTCCACGGGATCTAACAGACCCAGGTACCCAATCACTGCTGAGTGGACAGGGGAATCAGAAGAAAAAAAAAAACTCGACTTCACCCGGGATCGATTTCTGGTCCCTTTGCGTGTGAAGGGAGTGATCTACCAACTGGGGCTATCGAAATCCCCCAACCGAGTAAAGATGACAGCATAATATTTATGACGTCATCGAGTCCATTACCATCATTTATTTACATATTTACTTACGCAGATTTCTTAGCAAGATCGAGCGATTCGAATTTCAGAAGCAGGTTCTTCTCGGCGATGTAGTTCCTGTTCCTGGCATTGTCCATAGCCCGTGAGTCGTTGATACACGGCAGGCCGAATATTGGATCCATCATCGTTCATTCATCTACGTTGGAAACAAAACCTCGGCTTGATTTTGGGAAAGAACAATACTATAATATACGAATCAGTCTGGGAAGCTCATTACGTCTGAAATAGTAAAGAAAAGCGTGGGATGAGGTCAGCCAGCTTCACTCGTTTTATGCCCTTACAAGTATGCTGCCGTACTCTGGAAGAAAAACCCATAATATTTGAAAATTTGGCCAGAAAACGCGTCCTTCAAATTATATCAATCGATTAAAATGACCCTCATCTTGGCAAAAACTCTCAAACCTGGGACTTCATGCGAAGTCCCAGGTTTGAGAGTTTTTGCCAAGATTAGGGTCATTTAAATCGATCGATATAATTTGAAGGACGAGTTTTCTGGCCAAATTTTCAAATATGGGTTGTTTTTTTCCCTCTCCAGAGTACGGCAGTATATGTATATGTGTATGTAGTATTTTACAAATGACTAAAAAAAAAACAACAAAAAAAAAAAACACAAAAAAAAAAAAAAAAAAAAAAATGTTTTATGAACATAATTTCTCAAAAGGGCAGAACTGAAAATTTAAAAAAATTGCCAAGGAGCCAACAGAATGATATAATAATATAATAAAGTGAAAAGTCACCATCAATGTGTTTCAATGTGAGACTACGTGGTCTTGTGATATGACATTACTTTCGGATCGGAAGGTCCTGGGTTCGAGCCTCGCTCGGCGCATAGTTGTGTCCTTGGAAAAAAATTCCTTTATCACATTCTCTCGTACTCAGGTGTAAAATGATTAACTGGCCGTTAACAGCGTTGTCTCTGTCGGAAAAAAATTAATTGACAAACACTATCTCAAAAATAACTCTTCATGGTCACGAAAACGATTCTGAGATCAACATTCCATCTCCTAGGCATAAAGGGACATCGTGGCTCAGTGGTACGGTCTTTGCTTCGTACCCAAAAGGTACCGAGTTCACCGTAGCCACCGTTATGTTATAGCCTGATACTGAAATCCAAAAGGACTGGCAGTTTGACGTCATTATTTGGTTTTTGGACCGCCTAGTGAGTTGTCGTTAGTAGTGCTCATGGAAACAAGTTATTTCATTGATTGAACTATTGAATACAACTCACGATTTGTTTTCTTTTGTGGTCAAAGACTGGCATTTTGACGTCATTTTTTGGTCAGTATCAGGCCATAACTTTACGAAGGCCACGGTTCGCCTAGCCGCCGCGTCATGTGGTCTTGAGAAAGTCACCTCGCCTTAGCTCATTTTGCAGTGCTGCACTACGGCTGATGCATGGGTTATTTCAGTCTTCCCTTGGAATATATCCTAAAGAAAAATGTCCCCTTATGGACGAATAAAGAGAATTTATCTATTTATTTATGTTATGGTAGTAATGGGGGGCGGATGGCCGAGTGGTTAAGGCATTGCACAGTGACCCGGAAGGTCCCGGGTTCGAGCCCCGCTTCAGGTCCTTTCGTTTTTTTTCCTTGGGCAAAGATAATTAACCGCCGATTTGCTCACTTGGAGAACATGGGTGATTTCTGTTGGCATCAGACATCTTGTTTGATGAATTATCTATATTTCCTCATGGAATGCCTAGGCGACGATATCTTATGACGTCGTGGAGGAAGGGTATATATATATATATATATATATATATATATATATATATATATATATATATATATATATATATATTATTTTTAACGGTAGTAATAAGCCTAACTACAGTGCAACCTTGGAGCGGGTAATGACACCCAGTTGGCACTTTCTGCAGGAGTCCGAGGCGTCTGCCTTGAGTGGACGCGATTAATATTGAGGGGTGCATAAATTAGTCTTGAGTGGATGTCGTGGACTCGATACATACCTCAGGAATATCCGTCTATTATGGGAATTGATTCTCCAAACATAGACAAGTGCCGGATTAGCTCAGTGAGACTCGTTCCGAGAACTACTCGTAGTTGTAGAAATAGTAATAGGATTCAATAGTCGGATCTCACGTCCGCCCAGCAACGAGCAGCTTTGTTCTAAACAAAGAAAATTGGTACTTTGTATTCATCATGATGGCTAGAGCTTTTTCACATGTCATGTGCTCAGGATGTATAAAAGTCAAAACCTGACCAGATTTATCATGTTTTTCTCCTCTGGATACATTTTTTTTTGCTCGTCGGAGAAGTATTTCATAAAGGCGTCCGCCATTGTTCCGATAGTTTAGAACCAGTTACTATGCGTCATTGCGAGGGAAGTGACATCACGACTGTTGAACCCTATTGAGGCTCTTGAAAACTAGCTGCTCTGCTTGCAATTATTAATTAGTTTGGTTGATATTATCTTATCGGCAATAATGCGGCATTATCGTTCTTTTTAAAGGGAAAAAAATCCTAACACTATGACTTTGAAGAAGATAGCAGTTGGACTTAGATGAACTGAAATTATAATAAATAGATTGATTCTAACTTACACAAACCATTTACGACATAATTTTTTGTCAGAAGAAATTCTTTCTAGTAATGTTGGATGAGTTTCTTTTCTCGAACAGGACAAAGAGGAATATTTTAACATAGATTTTTTAATGAGCGCCAGTGAGCAATTTTGATTGGATTTATGCGCTATATAAATCCATTATAGTATAGTATTCTGTAATTAAATTAATACTACAACTTGCTACAGTATGTCCGGGATACCCGCAAACAATATACGATTCTTACACTCTTGCTTTTTGGAATTCCTGACGTGTTTCAAACCGCTACAAGAGCTTGCGAATGCGCGTTGGGAACTAAGTCCGAATTCCAAAACGCAAGAGTGTACGAAATCTTTTATTCTACCCCTCAATCCATTCCGATTTCGTCATCTCTGAGTATCTAAAAGACATTTTCAAAAATATTTAAAAGATAGATACTTCTTTTTAAAACACTCTAATTTTAGTGAAAGTTAACGATTTATAATCTGACATCACATAATATTATTATATAAACATGTTTATTATTATTATTATTATTATTATTATTATTATTATTATTATTATTATTATTATTATTATTATTATTATTATTATTATTATTATTATTATTATTATTATTATTATTATTATTATTATTATTATTATTATTATTATTGTTATTATTATTATATTATTATTATTATTATTATTATTATTATTATTATTATTATTATTATTATTATTGTTATTATTATTTATTATTATTATTATTATTATTATTATTATTATTATTATTATATTATTATTATTTTTATTATTATTATTATTAATATTATTATTATTATATTATTATTATTATTATTATATTATTATTATTATTATTATTATTATTATTATTATTATTATTATTGTAAACATATTATCACTACGCGTTACTATTTAGGCAGAGGGGTAGAAGACTGTTCTTTTGATATGTTTTGGTTAAATCACATTATCATAATCTGGCATGTGCAAGGTCAAGTATCATCAAATATACGATATCTGTCCCTGTAATCCTAATCCAACTTGATTGTCATAATGATATAATATTATATTTAACCCTTTAAGGATGAGATTGAATTTCCTTTAAGCCATACACGTTTCCCGTGATTTGTCTATTTATAACATCATAACTAGCCGGTATAACAAGATATATATTTTGAAAAATTGAGCTTTTATATAGAGCAATATCCGCTAAACGTGCTCAAAGCGCCATTTAGGCGATGTCACAATTCTTTCGACAGACACAAAGCTGTTGACGGCCAGGTACTCATTTTACACCTGATTACGGTGAGAAAAAGTGAGCAAAGAGCCTTCTTCAAGGACTCAGCTATGCGCCGAGCCAGGCTCGAACCCAAGACCTTCCGATCCGAAAGCAAGTGTCATACCACTAGACACATAGCCGCATATAAGAAGAGATACGTCGCAATGGCTTCAAATTAAAGTCCAAATCGCATTGCTGTTTTGTTTTTCACGACGACAAACAGTTAATACGATGTCAGATTAAAGTACGGGTATCTGGCACAGTGGTATGACATTCGCCTTCCCTTCTGGACCAGAAGATCTAGGATTCGAATCCCGCTCTGAGCGGCGCATAATTGAGTCCTTGGAAAAAGGCTCTTTACACATATTTTCAGGTGTATAATGAGTACCTGGCCCGTAGCAGCGTTGTTTGTCTCTGTCGAAAAAGTATTGAAATACCGCATACAGGCGTCATGTCTCGGCCTACATGTTAAGTGTTGCTGTTTGTTAGAGACCCTTTTTGAAGCGCTTTGAGCACGTTTAATAAATATTACGCTATATAAATGCCCACGTTTATTTTTTAAATTAAAATAAAATCTAACCCAATCTGTTGAAGGTTAATATTCACGTGACACGTGCAGGACATAATCAGTCGGAAGGTGAACATTTGGGAGTTCATTTATTTATTTTTTTTCATTTTCTGAAAGAATATGCTCCCCAGAGCATTTCAATCTGTCTTTAAAGTAAATCGGGTGATTTTTTATGAAGTTATGGTTGGACATATGGGAAAGGTATCCAGCAACTTTTTTTCAAATTTCATTCTTTTTCAAATTAACTAGCTTTTAAAAATATTTAGAAGTGAAATTAAGCTTTGATATTTCCTGAAGATGAACAAAAAGGGTTGATTTAATCATTTATGACAAGAATTCATTTTAGATTTTAAAAATTGACCTTCTAACTAAACTTAGCAATATCTCGTTTCAAACCTTTTCACCATCCGACTGATTATGTCATTCACTCTAACATTTGAAACAAACCATTACCAAGTCAAACATTGACCAGTGCCGCCAAGGGTCGAGTTTTAAAGCTGACACGGTCAGTAATCAGTCTGAAGAAGGGGCTCTTTACAGACGATTGTTTTTGCACCACTTGACGTATATTTATCACATGGCTATCTGCAACGATCCGTGCAGTAAACGCGGTACCTTTAATCCACTAATCTTGCATGGTCACCCAACCGTGACCAACGCCTTTGTCAAAGAAAGACATTGATGTGAGTGGACTTATTTATAATAACATTTATCTTCGTTACCAGCTCGCTTATCAAGTGCTTTTATTTCTTCTTGATTCACAGTGGAGAAATACAAATATTTTAAAAAGCCTTATTGAATTCACCCCAAAACTCTTTTTTGTTTTGCTTCTGAGGAAATAAATTTATTGTGATTTTTCTTTCAACTATCTCTCTTCAAGGCTTTGAAATGATACTTAATATGTGCTGTAATTTCACCCCCTCTATCTATTTTCTTTTTTTTTTACCTTCTTCCCACTAACGAACATACAATACAATTCTCTACAAACTCTTGGAGAAATTTTCTAAAACATTATGGTCAAGATGATTCATGTAAATTCAGTGAACGGTAGTTTAAAAAAAAAAACAACAAACATCTGATCAGAAAATACTAACAAAAAAGGTGAAAATCTACGTGTACATAATATATGCAGGTCTGACATCCGAACTCACTTATGGGCCAAGTTTAACATTGTTGTAACGGACAATAATATTTTGCGTCATTTTTTGAGATGTCCATTACAACAATTAGCCCATAAGTAATTGGGTTATCAGACCTGCAAATAAGTGCACGTCGGTGAAAATACTGTTTCCACCCAAGGCATTTCCATTTTCACCTTTTTGTGAATATTTTTACGATCCCGGGCTTCAAGCAGCTCCCACCGCTCTCAACATTTTTAAAATTTATTTTTTGAAAAGACTCACTTTAAAATCTATATTTAAATATTCCCTTACACTTTTCCTGTTTGAGAAAGGAAGCGCAATACGAGATGGAATTTCATCTGACATAAAATTATGTTGTCATGCACGGTTTGTTTAAATTAGAATCAATCTATTTATTATAATTTCAGTTCATCGAAGTCCAGTTATTTCTTTCAAATTCATAATGTCTTGAATTTTTTTTTCTTTAAAAAGACATTGTCAAATCTATTGATTTCCCACAGCTCTTGATAGATTATGCCAATATTACATTGCAGCATTCAATGCTTTGCCCCAAGTCAAACAAACTGCTATGCAGCTTCATTTATCCAGCAAACTTCCATACTCTGGAAAGAAACATAATTAAAAGAATTTGGCCAGAAAACTCATCCTTCCGTTATCGATCGATTTTAACGACCTTCATCTTGGCAACAACAAAAATTATCAAACCCAGGACTTGGGTGATGTCCCAGGTTTGAGAGAGTGTTTGTCAAGATGAGAGTTCATTTAAATCGATGGATACTTGAAGGAGCGAGTTTTCTGGCCAAATTTTTAAATACGTTTTTCCAGAATATGGCATTATTCTAGTTAATCACAAGTCTGTCATTAGTTACAGGCTATATGCATCGTAAGAACGACGATAACCCTTTTCTTACAGTGATTATTCCTCTTACGTCAGGAAAATGCCATACAAGTGTTAATTTGCGACTGCTCGGACTGAATTGTATAATCTTACTTAAACATGGTGTTACGTAGTGAATAGGCATATCGTGGTGTTAATGTTGATAAGATTATGATAACAATTCAAAAAATAGTCCTTCAGAACACATGTAGCTGGAGTTTATCCCGGTTTATATAGCGTGAAACGGAAAATAGAAATTGCTTACTACCCTTTTGATAGGACGCTAGTCTATCGCAAAATACTTTCCGTTAGGTTTACCAGACTCAGCTTCCCGATCACTGCTGGGTGGACAAGAGATGGAGGGTGGGGGGGGGGGGGGGGGGTAGTTAAAAGGATATAAGATAAACGTACTTATATTATTATTATTATTATTATTATTATATTATTAATTATTATATATTATTATTATTATTATATATTATTATTATTATTATTATTATTATATATATTATCATTATATATATTATTATTATTATTATTATATATTATTATTATTATTATTATATTATTATTATTATTATTATTATTATTATTATTATTACTATATAGTAGTAGTAGTAGTAGTAGTAGTAGTAGTAGTAGTAGTAGTAGTAGTAGTAGTAGTAGTAGTAGTAGTAGTAGTAGTAGTATATTCTGCGCTCAATTAATTCATATTAAAATTTTCTTCCCAAATGAATTCAAATATATCTCAGACTATTTAAATTTTTAATTTTTATGAAATTGGGAATTCTTTTTTATATATTTCAGGACGTATAATGAGGCAAGTAACAAGGTCTAAAACAAAGATGCACAATTAAGCAGGTCTGGTAACCGATCGCAATTATGGGCTTGATTTCACATTAATTTTGTAACGGACAATATTGTGTGTTCTAGTGGTTAGGTTAACGCATTTCTATATTATGGTCTTGGTCGTCCTTAGTTTGAGTCCCGCTTCAAGCATATGCGGTTTTGTTTGTTTGTTTGTTTTGTTTTTTTTTTGTTTTTTTTTTGTTTTTTGTTTGTTTTTTGTTTGTTTGTTTTTTTTGTTGGTTTGTTTTTTTGTTGTTTTTTTCTTTTTTGTTTGTTTTTTTTGTTGTTTTTTTGGGGGGAGGGGGGGGGGGGGGCATTGAACAAGATCAGTAACTCCTGCATTGCTCACTTTGGACAACACGAGTGATTCATGCTGACATCAAATGTTTGTTTGATTGGTCATCTCATATGAACTCATGAACGACGACGTTTTAAGATAAAGAACTGAACAAGTGTGTATGAAAGGTGCCAGACAAAGCAAAAATGAAAAATACAAGAAAACAAACAAACCAAAAACATCCAAAAAAATCAGTCGCCTTGACTAGGGAGGAAGACTAATTTTTTGGGATGGGTTTTTAAAAAAAATATTTTTCTTTCTTGCCTTGTCTGGCACCTTTCATTATAAACACTTGTTCAGTTCTTTATATAACAGGGACAGCGTGGCTAAGCGGTACGGTCTTTTCATCGTACCTGAGAGGTACCGAGTTCGATCACCCGCCGCTGCGCTGTAAGGCCTTGAGCAAGTCACCTCGCCCTAGCTCAATTTGCGGCGCTGCACTGCGGCTGACGCCTGGGTTATTCCAGTCTTCCCTTGGAATAGACCCTAGAGACAAATGTCCCCTATGGGATGAATAAAGATGATTACATTTCTATGCTATTCAAACAGCGGTGCCTGCTCCTTAATTTCTTAATTAATTTCATGTCTTAACACTCTTCTTACCAACTATAGGAAAATCGTCACATTCGTTACGATACAACCAACGTTTTTCTTATTCTAAATTCTTCTGTACATTATAAAATTTAAAGAAAATGAACAGTGTGTTGTAGAGCATGTTTAGCTCCAGAAATTATGTATCGCAAGAACTTACTGCTATTGTGTTTGAGTGATAAAAAATCTATTTTTGTGATAGTTGGGTGTGAAGTTTTGGGGAAAATCCTAAAAATGGCTGGTAAGGAGAGTGTTAAGGTGCTGCGCGGGTTGTGGGTTTGTTTTTTCTTCTAATGCTGAGCGTTAATGTAGTAAGGTGCTGTGCGAAGGACGTAATGTCTAAGGTTATTTTTTTCTGATGCTGAGCCCTAAAGTGCTACTCCGGAGGACGTAATGTTTTGGGTTTGTTGGATTTTTTTTTTCTTCTGATGCTGAGCGCTAATGTCGTCACCAAATCATATTAATCAGTGGAACCTATCGATAGTCTAAGACAGGTACAGGACGGTTTATCGTTGTTAGAATAGCAGTCACGGTTCAATGACCTCGGCAACAGGTATAATATATAAATATACCATACCATGTAGGTGCTTCAGCTATAAACTCATCACTAAAGGAAATGAATAACCAATCGCCACGGATCAGTGAAAGTAATCGTCATAAGCCAGGCCATTGTTAAGGCTATCGTCCAAGGACTAATTCTAACTACTTTCAGTGCTGGAAACTTCAGGCTTCAAACTGTTTGGAGTGGAATCATAATTTATTTACAAGTGTAATGGAATTCTATCTCCCGCATTCATTACTTGTGGCTTATATGCCAGAATATAACATTTATTTAACATTCGGAGGTTTTATTTCGTGATATAGGTATGTATATCAGGTGTTTGAATATCTTACTCAATGTGAACCGACGTGCATATATTTGCAGGTCTGATAACCCAATTCCTTATGGGCTCATTGTTGTAATGGGAATCTAAAAAAAAAAATGACGCAAAATAGTATCCATCACAACAATGTTAAACTAGGCCCATAAGTGAGTTCGGATGTCAGACCTGCATATATGTACACGTCGATGTGAACATATTTGCAGGTCTGATAACTGAACGCAATTACGGGCTTGGTTTTGTTTGAGAGTGCGCATTTTCATCACAACAATTGGTCAATAACAATTTGGGCTACCAGACCTGATCTTTATAAACACATTGACTATTTTTATTATATGAAATAGAATGCTCTAAGTCATGGACATTTTCCGGAAAGTAGCTTTTAAGCTTTTGACTTTTAAAACTTATAAGTAGACGTCATACAATTTTTATAAAGTCAAATTTTATTTACTTTCGCAAAGAGTAACGCCGTTTCGTGCTTTCTCTGTCTCTTTTTTTTTTCTTAACTTTTCTATCTCTTAGTCTATAGTCCATAATAAAACTTTTAAGGGTTTTTTTTTTACTTAAAAGCTCAATTGCATGAAAATTACAACGTACGCATAATGTGTTAAATTCTTGTAGATTATGAGTTGAGCGGTGATTTGGGATGGTATTCAAAAATTGTGTAATATGGCCTAACAGGCGTCAGGTCCCGTCGTCCTTGTTAAGTGTTGCTGTTGGTCAGGGACCCCTTGTAAAGCGCTTTGAGCACGTGTAGTGGACACTGCGCTATATAAAAGCTCAAAGTACAATAATTAGGTACATTGCGCTATATAAAAGCTCAAAGCTCAATTAATTGCTCTGTTTTGTTTAAGTTAGACGACTGTATATATATATATATATATATATATATATATATATATATATATATATATATATATATATATATATATAAAACAGCTTTTACTGAAAATGAAGAAAAAGCCAAAAAGAAATAAGTTTATTCATATCTCATTCATTGAGACATTCTACCTATCCATGACTCAGTACAAAAAGTAATTATGATCCATAACACTGCAGTAATCTGTAAAAAAAAAAAAAACAACGGAACAAATAACCCGTTAAAAAAATTTTGGCCAGAAATCTCGTCCTTCAAATGTTGATTGATTAGAAGTCCTTCAAATATCGATCGAATGAAATGACCCTGACCTTGTCAAAGTTTGTATCTTTAAAAAAAATAATTATATTATTATTATTTTTGTTGTTGTTGTTGTTGTTGTTGTTGTTGTTGTTGTTGTTTGTTTTGTATCATTAAAGATTTTTAAAAAGGTTTTAGAGTGTTTGACAAGATAACATTTATGATAATAATAATAAAAATACTACTACTACTACTACTACTACTACTACTACTACTACTACTACTACTACTACTACTACTACTACTATTACTACTACTACTACTACTACTACTACTACTACTACTACTACTACTACTACTACTACTACTATTACTACTACTACTATACTACTACTACTACTACTACTACTACTACTACTACTATACTACTACTACTACTACTTACTACTACTCCTACTACTACTACTACTACTACTACTACTACTACTACTACTACTACTACTATACTACTAATAATAATAATAATAATAATAGTAATAATAATAATAATAAAATAATAATAATAATAATAATAATAATAATAATAATAATAATAATAATAATAATAATAATAATAATAATAATAATAATATCTTTATTGTCCGTGAAGACAATTTTTCATTTGTTTTCACCATAGGCATAATATACGTTAGCTGACATGCATAGAACAATAAGTGCGAAATCTCACACACACACACACACACACACACACACACACACACACAACGCACACGCACACACACACACACATGCATAAACACACACTCACAGTCTCACACCTGAAGAAGGCTGACGGGAGGTGACGGGAAGAGGGGGGGGGGGGGGGGGGGTCAGGGTACGGCAGAGTTGATCTAGTTTTTAATGTGACGAATCGTTGCCTTTGTTAACTTATAGATAGTAGGCGCTAGGCTACGAAGCTCACAACATTGCCAATCGGAAGTATAACGGACCAACACACAAAACTATGTGTAACCATGTACTTTTATAGTCTGGATAATACAGTTAAGTGAGAATTACTCATAAACGTGGATGGCAAAAAAAACAACAAAAAAACAAAGACCTGAGTGACTTCAACTTCATTCTATCTATAGATAGTATGCGCTTGGCTAAGAAGCTCATAACATTGCCATCCGGAAGTATAACGGACCAACACACAAACTGTGTGTTTGCATGAACGTTTATAGTCAGGTTAATACAGTTCAGTGAGCATTACTCATAAACGCAGATGGCAAAAAAAAAAAACAATAACAAAGACACGAGTGACGTCATCTTCGAACTATCTATAGATAGTTCGAAGATGACGTAACTCAGGCCTTTGTTATTGTTTTTGCCATCCGCGTTTGTGAGTTGTTCTCACTAAACTGTATAGATAGAATGCGCTTGACCAAGGAGTTCACAACATTGCCATCCGGAGGTATAACGGACCAACACACAAACTCTGTGTAACCATGAACTTTTATAGATAGTATGCAGATGACGTCACTCGGGGCTTTGTTATTGTTTTTGACATCCGCGTTTGTGAGTTGTTCTCACTAAACTGTATTAACCAGACTATAAAAGTTCATGGTTACACAGAATTTGTGTGTTTGTCCGTTATACTTCCGGATGGCAATGTTGTGAACTCCTTGGCCAAGCGCATTCTATCTATAGTCTGGTTAATACAGTTTAGTGAGAACAACTCACAAACACAGATGGCAAAAACAATAACAAAGGCCTGAGTGACGTCATCTGCATACTATCTATTAACCAGACTATAAAAGTTCATGGTTACACAGAGTTTGTGTGTTGTTCCGTTATACTTCCGGATGGCAATGTTGTGAACTCCTTAGCCAAGCCCACACTGACCAAAAAAAAAAATGACGTCAAAAGACAAGTCTTTGGCCACAAAAGAAAACGAATCGTGAGGTATTTTCAATAGTTCAACCAATGGAATCAGATGTTTTCTTGAGTACGGCAAAAGACAACTCACCAGGCGCTGCACTAACCTAAAAAAGGACGTCAAAATATAAGTCCTAGTGGGTCATAGCGTAGCCATCGTTAACATAATATAGCCTGACACTAGACGTGACCTTCGTAAAGCCTGACACTGACCAAAAAATGACGTCAAAATGCCAGTCTTTTACCACAAAAGAAAACAAATCGTGAGTTGTATTCAATAGTTCAACCAATGAAATAACTTGTTTCCATGAGCTCTACTAACGACAACTCACTAGGCGGTGCAAATACCAAATAATGACTGTCAAACTGCCAGTCCTTTTGGATTTCAGTATCAGGCTATAACATAACGATGGCTACGCTAGAACCCTCTAAGACTTATAATTTGACGTCACTTTTTAGGTTTGTTTAACGTCTGGTGAGCTGTCGTTAGTAGAGCTCAAGGAAACAAGTGATTCCATTGGTTGACCTATAGATAGTTCGAAGATGACGTCACTAAGGTCTTTGTTATTGTTTTTTTTTTTTTGCCATCCTCGTTTATGAGTAATGATCACTGAACTGTATTAACATGACTATAAACGTTCATGGATACATACAGTTTTGTGTGTTGATTCGTTATAGATAGAATGCGCTTGGCCAAGGAGTTCACAACATTGCCATCCGGAAGTATAACGGATCAACACACAAACTCTGTGTAATCATGATTTTTTATAGTCTGGTTAATACAATTTAGTGAGAACAACTCACAAACTCGGATGGCAAAAACAATAACAAAGGCCTGAATGACGTCATCTTCGAACTATCTATACTTCCGGATGGCAATGGCTTCTTAGACAAGCGCATACAATCTATTGAATACAACTCTCGATTTGATTTCTTTTGTGGCCAAAGACTTGACTATTGTGTCGTAACAAATGTGACGATTTTGTTGTAGGTGGTAAGGAGAGGGTTAATATGCCAAAATAATGCCTTTAGCTCCTTTGTGTACTTGATAGCTCAGGCAAGAAAAATTTGTTTTAAAGAAGTTTATCGAAATAAAGGTCTTTTTATAATTGTCAGTTTAGTCTAAATTCGTAGTTCTACGAAATTTTCGTAGAAATACACAGGTCTGGATTTGTGCTAAAAAGTGAATTCATAGTGATAAGTATAAAACTTGATGTTTATTTCTATTCTTTATGGTAGGGAATAAGTAGAAGTTCTTAATTTTTAAAAAATAATTAAGCCCTCCCGCTACGGTATCATAGAGTACCGTCGCCTAGGCATTCCATGAGGGAATAATATAGATAATACATCAAACAAGATATATGATGTCAACAGGAATCACTCATGTTGGCCAAGGGAGAAAATCGGGGGTTATTAATCTTGCCCAAGGAAAAAAAAAACACATGCAAACGAAAGTGCCTAAAACGGAGCTCGAACCCGGAAACTTCCGGATCACAATGCAATGCCTAACTCCCCCCCCCCCCCCCCCCCCCCCACACACACACCATTCCTTAATGTTGCATTTAACAAAGGAAAATCAAATTTCGTATTTCCTATCAATTTAATTCAAAATCCAGCTTAAGGGGACCGGTGCATCTCGACAAAATACCATTTTGTGACGACGAGTAACATAATATTATATTGAAATGTAATGGAAATCACCCAGTTACAATACTAGCTCACTGGGACAGAAATTATGATCTGAAAGAAATAAGCCTCGAAAGAATAATAAATTGTCCTCACGATCATAAACTAATTATAGATATCAAACTGAAAGCTTTTCAGCCAAAGGCAATGAACTTTTTATCAACACTCGTGATTCAACAGTTTCGAATTCTAACTACTATAATAATATTATAATTATAAAGGACCGAATGACAACTCGGCGATACCCTCTGGAAAAAAAAAAAAACGTATTTAAAATTTTGGCCAAAAAAAAAAAATGATCATTCAATTATCGATCGATTTAAATACCCTCATCTTGTCCCAAAAAAAAAAAAATCTCAAACCTGGGACTTCACTAAGTCCCAAGTTTAAAAGGTTTTTTTTTTGGTTTTTGTTTTTGTTTTTTGTTGTTTTTTTTTTTTTGCCTAGATGAGGGTCATTTTAATTGATCGATATTTGAAAAACGAGTTTTCTGGCCAAATTTATTAGTGGGGTTTTGTTTTTTTCGTTTTTTTTTTCTTAGAGACGTCTACGTACTTTATAAAGGACTGATTGACGGACTCGCGTATGTCTTATTCATCTATAATAATATAATTCAGTACTAATCATAATTTGTTTTTGAAAAGCTTGGAGTCGAATAATTCGGATACCTATTAATATGAATTTTGACACATGAATTAAATAGACATTTGAACAAATGTTTGACAGAAAAGTATACCCTAGAATGGGGAATTTGATTCAGCGTATGCACATGGTAATGAGTGTTTAATGATATGAACTAAATATATAAAATGAGCATTTATATCTATATCTAGGGAAATATCCACTAAACGTGTTCACTAAACGTATATTTCTCTGCCGTTTGTCTGGATTTAAAGTGATGTATTTGTTGTTATAATATGGTTATTTGTTATTGGTTGAGGAAGGATTCTGATTAAGAAACGTTCCGTGTGTTTTTGGTAATTTGTTCGTTTTCCAAGCTGTTATATTAAAATTTGTTAATTACATACTTCTACAGTCCACAGCACATAGCAGCTAAGTATCAGTTAAACGTGCTCAAAACGCATTACAAGGGGCCCAAGCCAACAACAACACTTAGCATGTAGCCAAAGACTACATGACGCCTGTTAGGCAATAATAGTACAATAATTTTTTTCCGATACGAGACAATGATGTTAACGGTCGGGTAACTACTCATGTTACATCTGATTGAGTTGAGCAGAGAATGTGAATACAGGGCCTTTTCCATTGACTCAACCATTCGCCGCCCAAAGCGAGACTCGAACCTCGGAACTTCCGGTCCGATGGAGAGTGTCATACCACGCACAAGAGAACCACATAACCGCACATATCATGGTGATGATAGAGATAATTGATAATTGTGACCCGCCCATCTCAAAACGGTTTTATGTCGGGATTAACTAGGTGTTGGAAATTCTATTTATAGACACAATAGAACATTATAACTACCATTTAAAATGGCCAAGGCGTGTTTAAATACGTTAAATTAATGTTTTAAACTCGTTTATATACCAGCTATGGCAACAAAACTTTGTTTTAAAGAAGTTTATTGAATTAAAAAGCTTTATATAATTGTGACCCATCGTCTCAAAACGGTATTATGTCGGAACGAACCAGATGCTTAAAAGGTGAATTTAATGTTAAAGCTGGTCAAAAATATAAATTGTTGGCATCAGCACCCTAAAACATGGTATCCATTCTCCTCAATAACACATACAAACTCAACACAAGTCTGATATTTCTGGCTATAAATTCAGTTTTCAACATCTTAACCATCCCGACTTAATACCGTTTTGAGGCGAAGAGTCACAATTGTCAATTAGGACCAAAAAAGTCGTGTTTCTACGAAATTTTCGTAATATGTAGTTAGTAGGCAGGTCTGCATATAGAGGTGAAACGAAATTGACGTCACTCAACTTTTTGTTATTGTTTTTTAAACTGCCATTTCAATGATTCGTTATTACTAGATAGACTCCATCAATCAGACTATACACGTTGAAGGTTACGCATAGTTTTGTGTGTTGGTTACATTATATGGTGGGATGGTGGGTATTAACCCTCCCCTTACCAATTATAGGAAAATCGTCACATTTGTTACGATACAACCAACATTTTTCTTATTCAAATTTTTCTTGTACATCATAAGATTTAAAGAAAATGAATTGTGTGTTGTAGAGCATGTTTTGCTAAAGAAATTATGTATCGCAAGAACTTAGATACTTCTATTGTGTTTGAGTGATAACAAATCTATTTTTGTGTTGGTTGGGTGTGCAGTTTTGGGGAAAATCCTTAAAATAGCTGGTAAGGAGAGAGTTAATGAGTATTCAACATTGTGCCAGGGGTTTGCCGATCCAAAGACGAGTGTCATGGCACTAGATTCTTATGAATGGATGTGTATGTGTGTGCGTGTATGTGTCCGTTTGTGTGTGTGTGTGTGTGTGTGTGTGTGTGCATAAATAAATCAATAATTTAATTAACGGTTTCAACACAACACCGGGCTCGAAATTGTTAAAAATGAAATGTGATTAAACATTCTTTCAGAAAAGGAAGGGGAAAAAACCTAAACAAAACAAACCAATCAAGCACCATGTCCTGAGGCAAAATCGAAGAATTGTTTGTGTCTTGATCATTTCTTTCTTTCTTTTTTTTTACCTTATCGGTTTGAATTCTTCTCATTGAAAGAATTAACACAACATATTGAACCAAATGATTTAGATCTTGGCCTAATTTGTGATTGAAACACGTATTGTGCAAAGCATAACATTACTTTTTCTTATAGGCACACACACACACACACACACACACACACATATATATATATATATATATATATATATATATATATATAATATATATACTAGTAAAAAGCCCGCAATTTCGCGGGGAAAGAACTATTTTCATTCGATACTGTACTCACCATCATTTAATGAGGGCAGATTGGTAAACAACGTTGTCTGTGTAATTTGGTATATCTTCGGTTGATTTTTCTGTGTGGCCCAATAATATATTTAATAATATATTCCCTCAACTAACCCCAAGAAAAAATTAAACCTAGTACCTTTAATTAACCCCAATAGGAAAAACAAACACTCTAGCACTTTAATAATACTTATGACTAACCCTAATAGGAAAAAAAATCATCCGATCTCGAGCTAACCCTAATAGAAAAAAATCATGACAAATTGAATAAATAAACGCCTGACAAAGATCAAAGGTGAAAATACAAATTTAAATAATACTGGGGATGTAGGAGCTTTCGGAATGTCTCCCCTTTACTTAACTTATGGAAAAACAAACTTCCCAGCACCTTTAATAAGACTTATGACTAACCTTTCGAGCTAACCCTAATAGAAAAAAAACAACTCTCGGACTGCTTTGCACTACCTTTCAATATTTAACAAATCAAAATGGCGGCTGAAAATCAAAACAATGGTCAAATTAAGAAATTTTAAACTTTCACAAATCTATCAAGGTTTGTTCTAGAGTTTTTTAAAATACTTCTAGATATAATGACAAATTGAATAAATAAATGCCTGACAAAATATCAACGGTGAAAATACAAATATAAAGAATACTGGGGATGTAAGAGCTTTCGGAATGTCTCCCCTTTACTTAACTTATGGAAAAACAAACATCCTAGCACCTTTACTAAGACTTATGACTAACCTTAATAGAAAAAAAATATCCTCGATCTCGAGCTAACCCTAATAGTAAAAAAAGAATCAAAATGGCGACTGAAATACCTTCATGTGATCAAGTGAATAATATCACTATGAATGCCACGATTTGCTGAAAAATGCCAACACCCACACACACACAGGTATACACCACACACAAACACACACGCACACACACACACACATACACAAACATACACGCAATTAGAACATGATAATAACACTGATCACCGCTAAATCAACAACACAACGGAAGTAATAGTAATACTTGATGTCATAAATAGATGACGCAAATTGACAACTTTTTACAGTGTCAAAATTAGTTGATTTTGGGAGTCAAGTGTCGTCGTTGGTACATATTTTATGATATCTGTTTGACTCAACGAACTTTCAAACTGACTTTAAATTATAAAAGGAAATCAAGTTATCTGTTTATCTATCTGTAAAAAATACATTTCTAATTTTCAAATCTTTCAGTAGAGTTGTGCGCCGTGTCAATTTTTTTATTTACTCAAATAAGCACAATGTTCTCCACAATGCTATATTTTTTTAAGAAAGGATATATATATATATATATATATATATATATATATATATTATATATATATATATATATATATATATAGCGGCGTGGCATGCTTACAGTATAAAGTGGTGCCAGACGAAAATGACTTACACATGCTACATGTGTAAATACAAAAGAAAGAAAAAAAAAAAAACCTTACATACTTGTAAAGTAAATTTGCATGGTGATGTTTCTATTCCTGCAAATCTTTTCAATAGTTTGTTTATATAAATCACGAACGAATATATTGATTGGAGTTTGGACACTGAGGGAAATGGCTAAAGGGACACATGCAGACATTGAATGTCAATCGAACAAAGGGTAATTTCAAAACTTACAAAGCGTAAGAATGTAAACAGCCCATGGCCTATTAAAAGAGTACTGTAGTTACGTCATGAAACACCCCCATTCCACTTCGGAAATCAAACATGACACCATACAAGATCTCTCTCTCTCTCTCTCTCTCTCTATCTATCTATCTATATATCTATCTATCTATCTACCTATCTGTGTGTGTGTGTGTGTATGTGAGATGAACGCGCACGCACACACACACACACAAAGTCAAACACGCATATTCACGCGAAGATCATGCATTTAGCATATAGCATCACTCTCAAGAAATGTTTGACTTAACTCGTTCACATTCCTTCATATCAATTTTTGCAGCACCTGAGGCGGTTTTTTTCTCGTATGTGAAGATGGTAAAAATTCGAACCAGGTATTCAATGTGGCAACATTATAGTACATTATAGTAATAGTCTTAAATGGTGCCAGCAAAAATCCTCTCCTTGCAATCGTTTGAGTGGGGAAATCCAGTCACTCGCTCAGCCATGGTACACAGTCGCTGCGCTGACAGTCATCAACGGACTGTGTGAATCGGGAAAAAAGCGTAGATAGAAGGCGTTGTGACAGAAAGGGAGTCTGTTTCGCACTGTTGATAAAAGGCGATATATACCATTTCTCAGTTTTATATATTTAAAAAAATGCTGTTATCCATTTTTAAAACATGGATGTGGTGCCAGGCACCATTCGAACCAATAGAGCCACGCCCCTTATATTATATATATATATATATATATATATATATATATATATATATATATATATATATAATTTGACTAAAATCTATCTGTCAATATTTTCATCTGCATTATTCTTCTAGTTCGCTTACACAGCTTCTCTTTTCTCTTACTGACTATTTCTATGAATAACCTTACTTATAATATTTTTAATGAGACCGTTCGTGTATTTTTAACTGTAATTGCCTATAATTTCTTAAAAGTTGATCACATAATATAATAAGCAATGTATCCATCTATCTATCTATCTATCTATCTATCTATCTATCTATCTATCTATCATTCCATCTATCTATCTATCCATCTATCTATCTATCTATCTATCTATCTATCTATCTATCTATCTATCTATCTATCTATCTACTGATAAGTAATTTAATGCATATCAACCAAATAATCCTCTTAGTTCCTTCTCCCTACAACAGGTTCCATAGTTTTAATAACATTGCCTACTATTATCTGTAGCCCTAGAATATTATGTCCACTATTCTTGGATTTAGGTCTATTACAGAATTTAGATACAATGGAATGGACTATGATCCATACGACTTTATGGTCAGACTTATCTATTTGATACCATCAAAGACCTCTCTCAGCTCGTTCACCAACCCTCCCCCCCCCCCCTTTCTGTTTTCATCGTGATTAGTATGGCATTATGGGAAATGGAGTTTTGACTGGGGGTAGGTTATTGCGATCTATGTACATGAACATCAGCAACAAAAGCATTAAACTAGTAACTATTTTCAGGGAGGTTCATAATAATTATATGAATTCACAAAGAGAGATTTTTTTAAGGCGTTGAGGGGAAATAACTGAAGAATTAATAAAATAAAAGGATTATAATTATACGTAAACTGACCCAAGCGCCAGAAAGCTTAACTGAAACCTTATCGATGGTCCGTGTTCTGTATGAAGGGCTTAAGTAAATAAATTATTAATTTCTGTAATGCCTTTGGGATGATAATAGTTCATATATAAGAAAAAGGTTTGAAAACAGTGAATGAATGACTGCACTGGGCATGCTCCCAAAAAAGCAGGGTTTTTTCCTCATTGTATAAAATGACCGATCTTTACTAACTTCTAGTCCATCAGAACCTTGAGGTCCAAGGAGCCGGAGTTTATCCCTGTTTTTTTAGCGTGAAATGGACAATAGCAAGTACTTCCCGCGAGATCTAACAGACCGGACAGAGGGGAGTGGGGGGGGGGGGGGCAGAAAAAATTTCGACTGCACCCGTGATCGATCTCGGTCCCTTTGCTTTGGGTGTGAAGCGAGCGCTCTACCCTGATCTAACGGGACCTCCATCATTTCTTACTTAGTACCGTATTTTTTCCAATGAAAAATAATATTGAAAAAAGACAGACGCCTAATCGTTTTCTAGTATAGAAAGCTAGTAATTCATTATTTCCATCTATTCTTTTTTTTTAAAATAGTGTTGGAGGTTATCATTGTTCCGCACAGCCCATGTTGGATTTTTTGGCGACAAGCAAAGAATTACTCGCAAGCTAAAAATTATAAAACTATTTTTTTAACAGTTTGAAATACGAATAACTTGCAAACTATTTTTTTGTTGTTGGAAAATTAAGGGCAATTCTATCACCCGCTCACTTAAATTGTCAATTGGTTATTTAGAATTTAGAATATCTGCTTGGGCATAATTATCGGTCCTTTATTTGACCTTGACCTTCGGAAGCTACAGACTTAATTAGCGAACCGATTTTATCGTTGATATCCCTGAAAGATTCATCTCGATCTATGTTAATTTCCAAAATACAATATTATATAATGATTAAAAGAGACGATTGGCTGTTGGTAAATTAAATACAACGGGTTCTCCACTTGCACAATATATGGATAAAAGGAAAAACACGCATTAAAAATTTTGGCCAGGAAACACGCCCTTCAAATAATATCAATCGATTAAGATGACTCGCATCTTGTCAAAAACTCTCAGACCTGGGAATTCAAGGAAGTTTAGTTCTAAGATAAACAATCATAGTCACATATATATATATATATATATAAAATATATATATATATATATATATATATATATATGAACATTCCAAGAAAATGAATATCTAGAACAACGTGGCTCAGCGGTGCAGTCTTTGCTCCGTACCCGAAAGGTAGCGAGTTCGATCACCGGCCACTTCGTTGTGTGGCCCTTAGTAATTCCAGTATTTCCTTGGAATAGATCCTAAAGACAAATTTCCCCTTGGAATGTTATTTATTTTCATTTATGTTTTATTTCTCTTACACTTATGTTGATATTTTGCTCTTTCTGTTGACGATGTACTGTCAACAATTATTCCAAGAATATACTATTTCGTTTATTGGTATTTTTTCTATATATTTTTTTCTCTTTCTAAAGCTTCAGATTAGCCTTTAACTCACTCAATCCTAGAGCTTTTTGCTACTTTTCACAATTGAAAAAATATATTAACAATGAGCATGCACATAGATAGTTTTATTCAACTAACAATTTTTTTTCACTCATGTAAAAACTAAAATTATTGGCTTTGCTACTACTACACCTATAATTTGTCTCATGGAAATTTAATAGACATGGGGTAAAAGTAACCCGGCAAAACTACGGATATAGTCGGTGTTAGGGTTGAGTGAGTTAAGTTGATCAGTTGTTCGACAAATGCAAGGCAAATCAGGAGGCTTGTTTCATTTGTTTCACAATACATTTCCCATTAAAATCACATACAACAAACACGCTAAGGGTTGAGAGAGATGAATAAACCGGGCGTGAGAGAAGGGAGAAAACAAAAAAGCTAAGGGGTGAGAGAGGTGAATAAACACGGGCGTGAGAAAAGAGAAGACAGAACAATAGATAATGTTTTAGGCACTTAGTATTTCAGTTTTTGTACAAAACACGATCGTCAAATAATAAGTGAACAATCGATTATTTAATTGGTATTGATTGATTGATTGATTCATTCATTCATTCATTCATTGATTATTTTTTTTTTAGGATTGATTGCTCCACCTTACATGTATTAAAATACCCTGCTTGTCGTATGGTAGTCAAATAAGACGACACGGATCAGTGGAGAGCCACAGATTATCTCTACAAACATCGATCTCAAATCGCCCTTTTGGATTAGCCTGGTCAGGAACCGATAACAATATCACCGGAACCTATTATTGTGCCGTGCTCGGGAAAAACACGTATTTAAAGTTTTGATGGCCAGAAAAAACAAAAAACCGTCCTTCAAATAGTCATCGGTTAAAATGGCCTTCATCTTATAAGGGCAATTCTATTCTATCACCCGTTCACTCAAATTGTCAATTGGATTCAATAGTCTGATGTCACGTCGCCCAGCAACGGCGGCCATCGTGGTTCTAAACAAAGAAAATCGGTACTTTTTATTCTTCATGCTGGCTAGAACTTTTCATATGTCTTGTGATCAGAATGTGAAAAGTCAAAACATGATCAGATTTATAATGGGTTTTTTTCTCCTCTGGATACGCTTTTTTTGCTCGTCGAAGAAATATTTCATAAGGGCGTCCGCCATTGTTCCGATAGTTTAGAGCCAGTTACTAAGTTACCATGCGTCATTACGAGGGAAGTGACGTTACGACTGTTGAAGCGTATTGGTTATGTAGAGTATCTGCTTGGGCAAAATAATTATCCGTCCTTAATTTGACCTTGACCTTGGGAAATCTCCATCTGGCCCTTCTGTAGCCAGACGTTATTACCGAACCGATTTTATCGTTGATCAAAAAGGTTCATCTCGATCTACGTTAATTTCCACAAGACAATAATATAATGATTAAAAGAGACGAGTGGCTGTTGGTAAATACTGCGGGTTCCCCACTAGCACTATGGAGAAAAGGAAAAACACGTATTTAAAATTTTGGCCAGAAAACACGCCTTCAAATATTATTCAATGACCTTCATCTTATAAAAAAAACAAAAAGAAAACTCTCAAACCTGAGAGTTCGTGACGTCAATCAAGAATTTATTTAAAGTTTCGTCAAGTTGGTTTACACTCTCAGCGAACGCATTATTTTTTAAGGGAACGGTAAGGCGATTTGAGCACGTTTAGTGGATATTGCGCTCTATAAAAGCTCAATTTTTAAAAAAGGCCAAGTAAATATGACCTTGTACTATAACATGTAAGTTTCATTTTAGGCTGACTTCCTACTTATTTTCAGGTCTGATAAACTAAATTAGTATAGGCTAACATGAAGGTCATTTTAATCTATTACTTGTCTTGCTGTGATATGTTTTGTTTTATATCACTGCAAAGCGCTTAGAGCATGTGACAACAAAATGAAGCGCTATATAACTGCCATTTATTATTACTATTATTATTATTATTATCATCATCATCATCATCATCATCATCATCATCATCATCATCATCATCATCATCATCATCATCATCATCATATTATTATTATTATTATTATTATTATTATTATTATTATTATTATTATCATCATCATCATTATTATTATTATTATTATTATTATTATTATTATTATTATTATTATTATTATTATTATTATCATTATTATTATTATTGTTATTATTATTATTATTATTATTATTATTATTATTATTATTATTATTATTATCATCATTGTTATTATTATTATTATTATTATTATTATTATTATTATTATTATTATTATTATTATTATTATTATTATTATTAACTGTTTGACAGGACGAGTTTTCTGGCCAAAATTTTAGATACTTGTTTTTCTAGAATGTGGATGTAATTTTATGTCGTACACCGACAGAAATCCTTTTGTCATTTTGACAAGAACATTTTTACTTCACATGTCGATATCTCTACGGCGTGGCCCCTCAACTCTGTTAACCTAAACGTTTTTAAAGTCTGAACGTAGTCATTCAGAGCCATAGGCCCTAATATAATGTTGCCGGATTTTATTCCCGTTTCTATAGCGTGAAACGGACTATAACAATTGTTTGCTATCCTTTGGATAGGACGCTAGTCTACCGCAAAGTACGTTCCGCCAGATCTAACAGACCCCGCTGTATGGACAAGCGAGAAGAGGGAGAGTGGGGGTCAAGAAAAAAAATCTGAACTTCATCCGGGATTTGCCTAGGTCCTTTTGTGTGTGAAGCGAGGGCTCTACCAACTGAGCTATCGGGACCCCCTTTTAAAGTGAGAGACTTTTTTGAAATTGGGAGGTCATATTAATTCTCTCCTTTCGTCAATTTTCCGGATTTTCCCAATAACTTCACACCCAAGCTATACAAAAAAATTTTTTTCACTCAAACACAAAAACTGTTAGTTCTTGCTATACATATTTCTTTCTGCCAAACGAGCTCGTCAACACAATAATAATACTTAATATACTTAAACTATAGCAAAAATTTTAATTCAAATATTATGTTGTGCAAAAGAAATTAGAATGACAAAAATGTTGGCTGCATCGTAACAAATATGACGATTTTCCTATGGGTGGTAAGGAGGAGGTTAAGCTATGGATATATGATGTAAAAAATTTCCGTCCAAATTGAGAAAGACGTATTGTCGTTGTCAGTATAGGTCGTGTATTGGAATCACAGACCCGTACAATGCCAGGTGATAAAACATTCCTCTCTAATCTGGGGAAAAAATACGTATCTAAAATTTTGGCCATAAAACTCGTCCTTCAATTATCGATCAATTAAAATGACCTTTTTATCTTCGCAAAAAAAAAAATAAATAAATAAAAATCAAAAAGACTTTACAACTTTCAGGTTTGAGAATGTTTGCCAAGATGAGGGTCTTTTTTAATCCATCGATATTTGAAGGACGAGCTTTTTGGCTAAAATCTTAAATACTCGTTATTTCAGACTATGGTAGAATTGTCTTTATAATGAAGATAGGAGGAATGCAAAGGCTTTGAAGATTTGTTTCTGAATCCTTTATAATGTTAAAGTTAAAGCAATGTACTCCCGGTGTATTGTTTCGTTTACATTTAATCAAAAGTCTGTAATTGCGGTGATTTAGTGACAACTCAATATCATAATTTTATTGTCTTTACAATGCAAAATTCAAAAGGAATATTACAGTGAATTTTGTGCGGATATAATGTGGTCTTGTGGTGAGACATTCGCTTTCGGATCAGAAGGTCCTGGGTTCGAAGCTCGAGTTGAGTCCTCGCTCTTTACTCACATTCTCTCATCACTGTACTCAGGTTAAAATGAGTAGCTGGCCCTTAACAGCTATGTCTTTGTCGAAAAAAAAATGGTAGCACGTGTGACCGGTAATCAGAAGGTCTGAGGTTCGATCCCCAGTCGAGGTTGACGGATTTTTTGGGATGTTTTTTTTTTCTTGTATTTTTCTTTCTTTATTTGTCTGGCACCTTTCACTTTCATACACACTTGTTCAGGTCTTTCTTTAGAATCTTATTGTGTTTTATATGATGTTTGTTTGTCATTGACTTACTGAGAAAAATGGACTATGAAAAATCAAAAAAATTGATTATCATTCCTATAAAAAGGGTAAGTAAGACGAATACACATAAAATGGATGTATAACATTGTCTTTGATGTGTTTGAATCGACGTGCATTTATTTGCAGGTCTGATAACCCAATTTCTTACGGGCAATTGTTGAAATGGAAATCTCAACAACAAAAAATAACGCAAAATTTTGTCCATTACAACAATGTTAAAATAGGCCCATAAGCCGGTTCGGATGTCAGACCTGTATGTATGTACACGTTGGTTTGAATAATTATTATTAGGTTGGTTTGACGTAACAGGGAGAAAATAACCTTTAAAAAAAGCAGACAAATAAAAAAAATTAAATTAGCAAGTGCGTAGTTGTGTAACCGGCATAAGTTGATGTTTTATATGTAAATTGGTTTTAAATGCAGACCTGTTAAACGCAGTGCGAACGACGTGTACTTATTTGCAGGTCTGATAACTCAAATTGTTATGGGGGTCTCACTGTTGTAATAGGATTCAGTAGTCTGATGTCACGCCGCCCGGCAACGGTGGCCATCTTGGTTCTAAACAAAGAAAATCATTAATTTTTATTCTTCATGCTGGCTAGAACTTTTCATATGTCTTGTGATCAGAATGTGTAAAAGTCAAAACATGATCAAATTTATGTTTTTTTTCCCCCTCTGGATACGCTTTCATGCTCGCCGGGGAAATGTTTCATACGGGCGTCCGCCATTGTTCAGATAGTTTAGAGCCAGTGTTACTAAGTTACCATGCGTCATTAGGAAGGAAGTGACGTTACGACTGTTGAAGAGTATTGAAATACTCTCAAACCAACGCAAAATATTGTCCATAACAACAATGTTGAATTATCAGACCTACAAATAAGTGCACGGCGGGTGCAAGTAAATTTAGGAAAAAATATATAATTGCAAACAAAACAAGCTTATCACAGCTGTCAGTCTTTGTATTTACAAGGGATTCATTTCTACTTGGAAATATCTTGTCGTATCGACGTCTATATCTGTGTATGCTTGGATTTGTAATGAATTTTAATTTTATCGCTATTGTTTATTTGTATAGTGACAGGAAGTATGTATGTATGATAATGTAGATATTGATAAGGATGGTGATAATAATAATAACAATAATAATAATAATAATAATAATATAATAATAATAATAATAATAATAAATAATATAATAATAATAATATAATAATATATAATAATAATAATAATATATAATAATAATAATAATAATATAATAATAATAATAATAATAATAATAAATAATAATAATAAAATAATAATATAATAATAATAAATGAATAAAATAATAATAATAATGATAATATAATAAAATGATAAATAAAATGATGATATAATATAATGAAAATAATAATAATAATAATAATAATAATAATAATAATAATAATAATAATAATAATAATAATAATAACATTGATGTTATGATAATGTTATAATGAAATGATGATGAGGAGGAGGATGAGGAGAAGAAGGAGGAGGAGTAGGAAGAGGAGGAGAAGAAGGAGGAGGAGGAAGAGGGGGAGGAGGATGAGGAGGACAAGAAGAAGAAGAAGAAGAAGAAGAAGAAGAAGAAGAAGAAGAAGAAGAAGAAGAAGAAGAAGAAGAAGAAGAAAGAAGAAGAAGAAGAAGAAGAAGAAGAAGAAGAAAGAAGAAGAAGAAGAAGAAGAAGAAGAAGAAGAAGAAGAAGAAGAAGAAGAAAACAAGAAGAAGAAGAAGAAGAGGGAGGAGGAGGAGGAGGAGGAGGAGGAGGAGGAGGAGGGGGATGAGGAGGAGAAGGAGGATGGCAATGGCAAAAATACTTATAAGTCATAAGTCATTACCAATATTACACCCGTTTCAACCATTCTGCTTTTGTTATTGTTGACGGTGTTTAGGATACGTTTATTACATACTTTATTCTTAATGACACTCAACTCAAGAGTCTTTTCAAACATGAGTTGTTAGAATTTAAATTCGATTCTATAATAACCTCATAATTATTGAAAATCACTTCATAACCATGAATAGGCCAGGCCCCATTTTGGGTAAATAGCAACAAATAATAATATAAATAGCACTGTGAAGAAAAGAGTTACGGGTGATTGAATGTGTTGACTTTATCCTGTCTTCCTTCTGGTTAATGTATCGTTCTTGTTTTGTTTTTGTTCTTGTTTTTGTTTTTGTTTTCTTCTTGCCAAGGCTGATTAATTGATAGAATTATAGTGTAGGAACTGGTTGTATTCAAATCTGTAACCGACTGTTTGTAATCGGTATCGTGCGAGGTGTGAACACGATTCCGATACCTGAATTTAAAGTTAAATTAATTGTTGGAATTACAAAATTTTAGGCCCGGGTATCTATCTAACGAAATAAGATTCATTTTTATCATTGGAGTGCAGCAATTAAAATAGAGTTGAATAATTAATTTAGTCCTTAAAGTCAATTTTAGTTGACCCTAAATGTTTCGCTCCGACATAAATCAAATCTGTACTTACTGAGACTGCCCGTCACAGTTGGTTAGTTATCAATTTTTGATCGTGTTTGTTAAGTATCTTAGTGCGTGCGTGACCCTGCATTGGTAATTCGTTTTAAGGACTGGGAACTATTTTATCATTTACTTGGTAAGTTTATTCGAATTCATGAAATTAATGCGATTTGATCGACGTGTACTTACTTATTTGCAGGTCTGATAACCCAAGTTGTTATGGGCTCATTGTCCTAATAATATACTCTCAAAACCAACGTAAAAATATTTGTCCATTACAACTATTTTAAAAGAAGCCCACAATTATTGCGTTCGGTTATCAGACCTTGTAAATGTGTGCACGTCGGCTTTGATGGTATCTAGTAGAATTTATGTGATCGGATATTTAATACAAGTTTATTATAATATACAAGTGGATTCAGTAGTCTGATGTCACGCAGCCCGACAACGGCGGCCATCTTGGTTCTAAACAAAGAAAATCATTACTTTTTATTCTTCATGCTGGCTAGAACTTTTCATTCCCTTTTCATATGCCTTTTGATCAGAATGTGTAAAAGTCAAATCATGATCAAATTTATGTGTTTTTTCCCTCTGGAAACGTTTTTATGCTCGCAGGAGAAATATTTCATACGGGCGTCCGCCATGGTTCCGATAGTTTAGAGCCAGTGTTACTAAGTTACCATGCGTCATTAGGAAGGAAGTGACGTTACGACTATTGAATCCTATTAGAATGCGCGTTTGAATTTATTAAACAGAAAGATTTTATTTTGTCTTTTGTAAATCATAACAAATAAAAGATTTGCATATCGATGGTTTGATAGCAATATGTCTATGAAGATTTGTGATATAAATTCAGTTTTTGAAACGTAACCTTTAAACATAGAGCTTTTATATAGCGCAATAACCACTTAATGTGCTCAGAGCGCTTTACAAAAGGTCCCTGACCAACAGCAACACGCAACATTTAGAACAAGACATGACGACTGTTAGGCAATAATACAAATTTTTCCGACAGAGACAATACTTTTGACGGCCAGATATTCATTTTACACCTGAGTACGGTGAGAGAATGTGAGTAAAGAGCCTTTTCCAATGACTCAACTATGTGCCGAGTCCGATCTGAAAGCGAGTGTCATACCACAAGACCACTTAGCCTTTACTGTAATTCTGCAATATACTTTAGCCAGAAACATTGTCCTTCCAACATCGTTCGATTAAAGTAACCCTCTCTTGGCAAAACCCTCAAACCTGGGACCGAACGGATGTCCCATGTTTGAGAGGGATGTTTTGTGGGGGCCAAGATGGGGATCATTTTAATCGATCAAGATTTGTAGGAAGAGTTTGATTTTCTGGTCAAAATGCCTCAAACACGTCCTTTTTCAGAGGACTGTAGTAGATCTATATGATGACACACTATTTTTTTAAATAGATAGTATGCACTTGGCTACTATGAAGTTCACAATATTGCCATCCGGAAGTATAACGGACCAGCAAAACAAAACTCTGTGTAACCATGAACGTTTATAGTCTGGATAATACAGTTAAGTGAGAATTACTCATAAACGTGGAAGGCAGAAAACAATAGAATTACGCGAGTGACGTCAACTTCATTCTATCATATTCAAAGTCCGGGCTTTGGATTATACATAAAATTTGGTTAGTTACCGAAAACCAAATATTTTGGTTATCTACATTGTTAAAAGAATTCATATGACTTTATTTTTTTTACGCAGTATATTTGGTTGTGAGCGACGTGTCCATATATGCAGGTCTGACATACGAATCCACTTACGGGCCTAGTTTAACATTGTTGTAATGGACAATATTTAGCATCATTATTTTTAGATTTCCATTACAACAATGATCGCACGAGCAATTGGGTAATCAGACCCTGCAAATAAGAGCACTTCCTGTTGAACAAAAGGAAATCATATTTGGTATTGAGTGTATAAGAAAAAAAGACTTACTTGTACCAATTAACCAAAAGCAATACCAAACCAAACGAAATAAATGTGAATCCGGTCCCTGATATTTATTGGAAAGGAGAATCATTTCACAAAGCTATCCGTTTATAAAGGTTTCTTACACTATAAAAATCTCATCAAGCTACCCCCCCCTTTTTTTAATATATATATATATATATATATTTCTCATGGGTGTTAACATTGTTGGACAATCCTGGACAATATTTAGCGCAATTTTTAAAGATTTCCATTACAACAATGCTCCCATAAGCAATTGGGTTATCAGACCCTACAAATAAGAGCACTTCCTGTTGAACAAAAGGAAATTTATATTTAATATTGAGTGTATAAGAAAACAGACTTACTTGAACCAAACGAAATACTAATGAATTCGGTCCTTGATATTTAGTGGAAAAGAGAATCATTCACAAAGCGATCCATTTAAAAAGGTTTCTTACACTATAAAAATCGCATCAGGCTATCCCCCATTTATTTCTCATGAGTGCTAACATTGTTGTAATGGACAATATTTAGCATCATTGTTTTTAGATTTTCATTACAACAATGCTCCCATAAGCAATTGGGTTATCAGACCCTACAAATAAGAGCACTTCCTGTTGAACAAAAGGAAATTTATATTTAATATTGAGTGTATAAGAAAACAGACTTACTTGAACCAAACGAAATACTAATGAATTCGGTCCTTGATATTTAGTGGAAAAGAGAATCATTCACAAAGCGATCCATTTAAAAAGGTTTCTTACACTATAAAAATCGCATCAGGCTATCCCCCATTTATTTCTCATGAGTGCTAACATTGTTGTAATGGACAATATTTAGCATCATTGTTTTTAGATTTTCATTACAACAATGCTCCCATAAGCAATTGGGTTATCAGACCCTACAAATAAGAGCACTTCCTGTTGAACAAAAGGAAATTTATATTTAATATTGAGTGTATAAGAAAACAGACTTACTTGAACCAAACAAAATAGTAATGAATCCGGTCCCTTATTTATTGGAAAAGAGAATCATTTCACAAAGCGATCAGTTTAAAAAGGCTTCTAAGACTATAAAAATATCATC
>NC_088360.1:107779016-107781516 GCF_034508935.2 Berghia stephanieae
CTCGTTCTACATGTAACGTGTTGCTGTTGGTCAAGGTCCATTTGTATAGCGATTTGAGCACATTTAGCAGATATCGCGCTATATAAAAGCTCTGGTTTTTTAATGCTAGCTCAATCGAATTTTAACATCGATCCTATCTTGATAAAGCATTGAGACAAATTATGGAGCAGGCACTGGTGGAAGATAAAAATATTTAAAAACTGTGTACGAAACAGTACCAAAATATAAACGAATAATAAATAATATGTAAGAATATTATGTACCTACTTCATTATCTGCAACATGTTTGTTCGAATGATTCAAACTGGTTATAGTAATATTAAGCTCTTGACTTGAGCTTTTAATTATATAGCGCAATATCCACTAAACGTGCTCAGAGCATTTCACTAGCCACCAAGTAGCAGCAACACTGAACATGTAGGAGGAGACGTGATGCCTGTTAATTTATTAACCCTCTCCTTACCAACGATAGAAAAATCGTCACATTCGTTACGATGCAACCGACAATTTTCTCATTCTGATTTCTCTTGTACATCACACAATTTAAAGACTTGCTTTGATTACAGCTATTAAGACAAAACACTGTGTTGTAGACATAATTTTGTTGAACAACATTCTTTTTAGAATGCACTTGTTGCTTTTTTGCTTGTGTTAGAAAAGTCTATATTTGTGTCAGGTTGGTGTGAATTTTCGGGGGAAATTCTGAAAATGCCTGGTAAGGAGAGAGTTAAAAGAAACCCTTTCAATAATTTATGAAATGCTTAATTCAATTATTTTCACTTTTCCATTTATACAGTTTTTGTCGTTTGCATACAACTTTTGCGTCTGATAACCAAAGTCCTTATGGGCTCATTGTTGTTATGGAAATCTCAAAAAAAAAAATATTAAAAAATGACGCAAATCATTATCCATTACAACAATGTTAATCTAGGCGCATAAGTGGGTTCGGATGTCAGACCTGCATACATGTACACGTCGGTTGCATTAATTTTTGAATCATATAAATGGAAGAATTAATGTAACATAAGATTTTTTTTATTATTTTAAACTTGAAAATGTTTGTAGAGCAATATTCACTATATTGTTGAAAGCGTTTACGAGGCGCTTTACCATGTAGGACGAGGCATCCCCGCCTGTTAGTCAAAATTACATTTTTTTTCTGGGACAGAAACAACGTTGTTAACGGTCATTTAATCATTTTTTTTTTCACTTAGATTGAATGATGTGAGTAAAAAAGCCTTTTCCAAGGATTCAACTATGCGCTGCTCAGAGTGTGACTTGAACCCTTAACCTTCCGGTCCGAAGGCGAGTGTCATATCACTAGACCCACATTATAGCCATTCGTATAATGTATGGGATATTCAATAACAGTATAACAAATTACGTTAAACTTAGTGTAATATAATGAAAATGTTGCTGGTTGAAGCTCGAAGGAAAAAAATAACGATAAGTGTTGAATTGTAAGCTTCAATTTATTAAACAAAGACAGATACTTTGGACGTTTCGGGTTTCCCGTTTAGAGGACCAAAGTATCGGTTTCGTCTAATAAATTTAAGCTTACAATTCAACACTTATCGTTATTTTTGTAATATTATAATAAAATCGCTTTACTTACATTTTGTCCTTCACCATGAAACAGAATGGTCCAACTGTAGAAATCCGCATTCACACTCCATAGCTTAATTGTAATATCAGTGCACACTCTACAGTAATTCAAGTGTTATTTTCATAGTATATTATTATCTATAATAATATTTCAACCACAAGAATATAATTGTTGATATCAAAAGGTGATTAGGTAAATTCCACTTGACTAAAAGATTAATCAAACACTTAAATCAATTTTTTGAAATATTATTATCATAAAAGCAACAGCATATCTCATCCATTGAGACACATGGTGTAGTGTAAGTTAAAACATTATACTCTAGTCTTCAACAAGTTGATATCTGCATTACAATACACGGGGTTTATCTACTTAACTGACTTACTGTTGAAAGCCACGTATATCAAATTTGGCCAGAAAACTCGTTTTCCAAATAGTATTAATGTCTCTCTTTTTTAAACGACCCTCGTCTAGACAAAAATTCTACAACCTTGAAGTAAAGGAAGACCTCACGAAGTCCCAGGTTTGAGAGTTTTTGCCAAGGTGAGGAACATTTAAATCGGTCGATATTTGAACGATGTGTTTTCTGGCCAAGTTTTTCCATACGTGTCTTTCTCGAATAGGGCATTTCTCTGGTTTCATATTATCATAACAAGACCGAAGTCACAGACTATTCGTCCTTTCGAAGCCTCAGAAAACTAAATTATAATTCACAGGTTCTGTTTCTCTTATTTTATCATCCCACGCCACTGTCGAGATTAACTCTTTGCAGACCGACGTCGAGTTCACTCTAACCGGACCTCAGATTCTTATCAATTCCACGAGAACCATTAATAAAAGGATTTAGAGAACCCATTAGAGGAACCTCAAAAGAAGATCTCTTGGTTTATTTAT
>NC_088360.1:107791516-107889016 GCF_034508935.2 Berghia stephanieae
AAACGAAAACATAAAGGACGTTCTAAATAGCTAAATTCTGTTCTGTTGGCGAAAATAGCTATAAACTGGCGCTCTCATTTGAAAGTTTGCCATAAAACTCGTCCTTCAAATATCGATCGATTAAAATGATCCGCATCTTGGCAAAGACTCTCAAACCTGGGACTTCGCGGAGGTCCTAAGTTTGAGAGGTTTTGCCAAGATAAGGGTCATTTTAATCAAATCCATATTTGAAGGACGAGTTTTCTGGCCAACATTTTAGATACGTGCTTTTTCAGAGTACGGCAGTTTTATAATATGTTTATAACTACTCTCAAGTTGTTCAAAGGAATCTTAAATCAGAACAACTATCGACATATCTGTTTACGGGACTTTTAGGGCCATAAATAATTCTCTTCTCCATTTTTTTCTTTCTATTTGCCAGGTTTCGAATGGAATGCCTTTTTGAGACAGTTTATCGGCTATAGAATAACAGGGAGAGCAGAGGAAGAACGGGACAATCATTATAATATCCTATGTATTGATAGCATTGGAGAAGTGACTACCCCCGCCCTTACCACCAAAGGGCTATGTGATTATATTGACAAAGTTATGGTTATGACTTATGGGGCTCTATAAACAGCAATGTCTCATGTAATACTACGTACCACAACCACACGTCACTAAGACCAATCGGCCTCTATTCTCTATGCAAATATTGATATAGTAAAAACTCCTGTCGATCGCATTACTGAATTACCCTCACGAAAAGATATTCGTTCAAGCGTTGCATGTAAAACGTCATTATAAATTTCATGCGGTGCAGTAAATGTCAACAAAAAAGAATGATTTAAACTGGCAATTATATTTACGCCCTTTGTGTAAAACTGTTACTTTGCAACGTGAAAAGGACAGCGTCGAGTCATAATCACCCCAATTTGGCTTTTCAATCATTTCTTTGTATATTTTTATATAAACATGGGCGAAGTTAGCCCTTTGAAAGTTGGCGTGCCGAGGCCACGCCCCCTGGGCCTCGTCAAAAGAGAATCGATCCATTTTGAGGACGTGGAGTCTAACGTTAATAACAGTTATGGATTGCCACTTGGTGGAAGTGGAAGCGGTAGTAATAACAAAAACTTAAACTGGACACCTGGAACTTTAGTGGAATTAGGTAGATCTAAGACCGAGAGTGACATCAAGCGTGATCTGAAGTCAATGAGGGATCTACAAGAAACGCTTAGACAGGCTGCTCTGTTGAACATTGTGGCCGCGGTCAACCACGATGAACGACCTATGGACAGTTTACCACCGACACGAGCTGGAGGTAACAGTCACGTCGGTGGATCTCAATCCGTCGGTATCAAAGGAGCGAGTATTTTGGGACACACCATTCCAACACCTTCAAATAAACTTCTCGTGGCTTCAACGACAAATGGCGAGGGAGGTGTAAACATCAGCCACTTTTCGCACAATTTAAAATCAACGAACGGACTTCAAACAATGGCACCGGCGACTTCTCAATCTCAAAACTCGTCGACGATCAATCAAATTTTGTCAAACAGGACCAGGACAATATCTATCCCAAGACCTCGAACTCAGAATGATCAAGGAGCCTTTATGCATAAAAGTTTGTTGGACGCGAAAGAACATTTGGCTGGTTTGACAACATTCAGAGCTGGATTTAAAAAAGAGTTTGACACGAATGGCCAAGCTCCAACATACCCATCGGCACAAACGAATCAAATATCCGACGAGTCAAGTGAAACAAAACAACCAATCATCCCAGAATCCAAAAAAGAGATTGTCAGAGAGGTGTCATGCATACGAGGCACGGCAATGGACTCTAATGAACACACTCATCACGAGAAACCATCGAAAGAATCGAGTCAGCATAACCAAAATGGAGATTCTTCCAACCCAGCGAATTCGAAGACAAAAGATGAACAACGGGCGCATAACGTTCATCAGATGCAAGTGGTTAAACGTCATATACCAACCTCAAAGAAAAAAGAAATTATGAAAAAGCTGACCGATATCGCAAAATGTGATGCCATGGACATGGCAGTGCCTATTACGTCAATAGACGCCAACTCGGCACCTCCGATTATCATCATGTCGCATCAAAAGGAACCAATTTTCACGGATTATAAAGATACCACAACAAACAGAACCAAATCTATGACGTCACTCAACCCCCGAGGCGAAGAACCCCGTGTACCGTCCAATACACGAGTCCAAAGTGAAACCCTTGACGCTTTACTGAATCACAGGGAAGCAAAAAAGAAAGCAGCTCTTAACGTGGAGGAGGATTTAATCATTGAAAGCATCAATGGCAACGAAAAAAGGAGCAACGGTGTAGATGGATTGTATCGTACGCATCGAGACCAAAGGATCACCAATTTTGACTCGTTTTCACCTTCAAATCCTCTATCTCAAGAGCCTTTCTTTGTAGAAAACATCGTTTCAAAATCATTACAATATTCCAATTCACCTGATTTCTTGGAACTTCGTCCGATTGAAGGTACAACCATGACTCAAAATCGTCGACGACCTCTAGCTTCTAGGCGCTCATTGGCTCATCACAATCGTGATAAACTCATCTCTCCATCTCCGGTGGTTTACGAAGCATCATTTCACCGTCCAAAGGCTTCAATAGGTCAGATATCCCTAGTTGGACAGTCAGTGCAAGCGCCTGGAGACAAGGATACAAAACCAGAGCAAACTTCAAACAAAATACAGAAGCAAAGTAAACCAGGAAATGTGCAACAGTCATCGGTAGTGAACAAATCAGAGGAAAGTCCAAAGAAGTTGTGGAGCGATCCTAAAGCTATGTCTCTAAAACACTGGGGGTCTACGTCCAAACCATCCGTTAACTCTCCAATTCTTCGCACTGAAATTTTGGATCATCTTCAATGCGTTGGACTCATTAACCAGCGACCGTTAAATGACTTTCACAATAGATATAAGTTCAAAGCAAATGGAGCTGTAAGTAATCTGGAACTGAATCGGTGTGAAGACGATGATGAGTTTTACGATTACGTGGATGACGATGAGTCAAGTTCAGATACGCCACCAGCCGTGAAAAACAATGCAATGTACCGGAAGTCTAAACTTTACAATGCTTTCCGGGCTTCTGAAGAGAACCTTTCAACCCTAGTGGATTCTGCCGGCATTGAAACAGAAACAATGACGGGGAGGTCTTTGCTGAACCAGCCAGTAGCCCCCGTTGTCCAGCCTAAAGAACCAACACCACCATCATCTCGGGATCCTACCAATATTGCTTCTAAAGAGCCATTATACATGGGCTGTTCATCCAGAGTATCCGAGAACGACTTCAGATCTCAATTCCACTACGTCACCGATGCAGACGAAAAAGAAGCCCAGAAAGGAGCAAACTTCAAGGTCATGAAAGCCATCGACCAGGATGTGTATTTCGATTTCCAGCATAAAAAATACAGGAAAACAAACGACAGCCCTCTGAACACTGCAGCGGATAAACCCCGAATGCACTTTCTGAAGATAAAATTCAACGGAGAAACCAAAACATAATCGGAACCATTCAATTTATTTTTCGCTTTTGTGATAATGATTTTATGTGTCTTTCAAAAAGGAGTAAAGTAAAATTGTGGAATATTCACTGTGTAAATAAAAGATAAGTACGTTAATTCATTTATTTATTCGAAAACGGTTGCCATTAATTCTTGCACATAAAATATATTAGGACAGCTATCAAATATTGATGTAAATATCATACTTAAACCTTCTTTTTGTGTATTCAGTTTGGTGTGTAAATATTGGATATCAAAGAACAATACGATTGTGATAGCGAGGATCAAGGACATGACCATAACATTATTAATTACTGTTTCTATTGACGCGTATCATTGTAATTGATAATTTCAACCTAAAAATTGATATAGTTCGAGTTTTTGTTCACATTACATAATCATAATGGACAGCTCGACCCCTTAGCAACAGTGTGCCAGAACATAATTTTAATATAGAATAGATCACAAGACTTTTCTTTCTCATGGGAGTGACCTATATTCTGGTTTTCGTCCAACTGAATCATCCATCACATGATTTGTTGATGTCTATCGATTGGATATTTCTTAACAAACGTAAACACACTGCTTTGTTTGTGAAAGTTATGAACATATCCATGGGTCAAGCTGAGAGAATGACCTATTGCGAGGCTGGATATTTCAAAAACTGTGACCACTTTTTTCTGTCATGTATGCCATTTTGAGCACATTTTGCCATGTGGCCAATGACTCGAGCCGACGTGTACATACATATTTGCAGGTCTAACATCCGAACCCACTTATGGGCCTGTAATGGACAATATTTCGCGTCATTTTTTAGAATTCAAATACAACAATGAGCCCATAAGGAATTGAGTTATCAGACCTGCAAATAAGTGCACGTCGACCCGAGTACATGGAAAAATTATGTAGATCACAGTGAAAATGTTTTGACGTATTCATGAGATGGGCATATTTCTTATTTTGTTTTTCCAGAGAGAAAGTATCTTTAATTTTAACCAGTTTATTACCGTACTTGGGAAAGACACTAATTTTAAAAATTGGCCAAACAACTCGTCCTTCAAATAATAATAATAATAATAATAATAATAGAACATTATATATATATATATATATATATATATATATATATATATATATATATATATATATATATATATATATATATATATATATATATAAAGCACCATCTCGCGTTGTCACAGCTCGCGCACATTGACAGGAGGGGAAATCATACATGCTACATATAAATAACAATTACACTTCTCAGACATTATGGACTATTTACTATTTAATTATCGATCGATTTAAATGATCGTCGTCTTGGTAAGAACTCTAAAATCTAGGACCTTGCAAAGTCCCATGTTTGAGAGATTTTTGCCAAATGAGGAGTCATATAAATGGATCGATATTTGAAGGACGAGTTTTCTGGCCAACTTTTTAGACAGTTATCTTTCCAGAGCATGGCAGTTTACTGATTAAACAGCCTTTAATATTATCATAGTTGTGCTAGAATGGCCAAATGTGACTTAAAAAGCAACACAGATTGCATGCACACCGCAGAGGATCGTAATTCATGGAGACAGCTGACCGGCAACGCGCTCAAGAGCACAAGCCACGATGGATGATGATGAGTTTTGCTTTATTCCTGGTCTAATTAAGAAACTAGAGAGCAAGAACCAGTTAAGATAAAGACCTGAACAAGTGTGTTTGAAAGCTGCCAGACAAAGCCAGAAAGAAAATTACAAGGAAAATAACAATTCCAAAAAAATCAGTCTACCTTGACTGGATATCTAACCTCAGACCTTCTGATTACCGGTGAGACGTGCTACCATTAGACGACAGAGGCTCCCGGGAGTCTCTAAGGTGTAATGGTAGCGCGTCTGACCGGTAACCAGAAGGTCTGAAGTTAAATCCCCCCGTCGAGGTTGACTGATTTTTTGGGATGTTTTTTTGTTTCTTGTATTTTTCATTCTTGCTTTATCTGGCAACTTTCATACACACTTGTTGAGATCTTTTTCTTATTTCTGGTCCGTTTATTTAGGAAACAACAACAATAGTCCAATTTCCAAAAGAAAATTAATTTGACCCATTACGTCAATCCGGTACGATGTCGAATCAATAAATAATATGGGTATAGATGAAAGTCGAGTATAATATCAAAATAATATTATCATATCACCGTCTCAAAACAGTATTATGTCGTTTTATATATATATATATATATATATATATATATATATATATATATATATATATATATATATATAAATATATAAATATATATATATATATATATATATATATATATATATATTTATAAAGCGCCTAGAGTTAATATTGCAGGAGATGTTGGCACTATATAAATGTTCATTATTATTATTATTATTATTATTATTATTATTATTATTATTATTATTATTATTGTGATGATGATGATGATGATGATGATGATGATGATGATGATGATGATGATGATGATGATGATGATTTATTATTATTATTATTATTATTATTATTATTATTATTATTCCGAAAGGGGAATTTAGAATGATGATGATGATAATAAGAAATACGATCTTACATTTATTTATTTATTATTTATTTATGTTTATTTTTTTTATTTTTTTTTTGCAATGTAAAAAAATTGAATCCACTCTCCACCACAGGGAATAATGGAAATTAGCTCCACGTTTCATATTTATTTTGACTGTGAATTGAATTTCCAGCACTGAATCCATCCCGATACAATACTACTTTGAGACGGTGGGATACATGTTAGGGAATTGTAATTCTTTTTATATAGTTTAATAAGGAACAGAAAAAACTGAGTCCCAATGATTGTATATAATTTACTCTGTCTCCAATCTTATAAATTATTAGACATACATTTCAAAAGAAAGCTGGCTAAGAAACCAACAACCCCCCCCCCCCCCACACACACACACACACTCCCTTCCAACACCACGCTTCCAATATAAACCAAAACCGAGAGGTGACTCATGAATAAGGAAACATCATATATATATATATATATATATATATATATATATATATATATATATATATATATATATATATATATATGAGCCAAGGTCAAAAGGTGCCCGCCTGATACCAGTGTTAAGAAAATTTGATTTTTACTTAATTATGGGCTGTTTTCATTGGGTTAATGCTTGTAATCAATTGATAATATGAAGAAGAGATAAAATGAGATAGCTCAACATACTCTGTTCAACAGAATATGAAATAAACAACTTGAAAGTCAAATTTGAATGCTGTTTGGCATGTGCTTAAAACGAGGTCAACGCATCACCTTGTTAGAAATCATGTAGAATTTAAATGTGATGTTTTAGCTCACGTGATTTAAATTTGACTAATAGTATAAAGTCAAAATTTACTTTTAAACGCAATTGCAGTATATTACATATCTGATTAAGTTTCATATAGAGTTCTTAAAAAGTTGGTGTTGCTTGTGACCTTTGGTGTCATCAAACACAGCACAATACTAAGTCTCGACACGAAACTTTAAAGCTCGTGATTAATGTTTATAACATGTTTTATTATGAGAAAAAAGCAAAGATTTACTATCTGAATTCAAATCTTGGAGTAAATGTATACCGTTTTGCCGATATTGAGGTTTATTCGTTTTGGTGTCATTTGTCACAAGCAACACGGCATGCGTGAACACGTGGAAGTTTGTTTCGTTAAATGGCGATTCGCAATTTTGATCCACCCTTCTTACCAGTCTTTGAAGTGCAGCACTTTCATTTGCCTTTCCAGCGTGGCTCCAGGCAGAAAAGGTAAGTTGAACTTTGGTGTCATCGCTATTTTACATTGTCACAAGCAACACTTGATATTGGATATTACAAAAAGCCACCAAAAAATTATGTTTTCATCTGTTATTCTATTTACAAATATGATATTATGACATCTCACATAAGACTGATTTTGACACAATTAATTATTTCCTTGTAATTCTAATTTTTTATGTTTCAGGGTTGTATCAATCAAGAAAAAGACAAAACTCAAGCTTTTGACGAATCCAGATAAAAGAAGGGTTGTCAAGAAATTTAATTTGATTTACTATTAACACACTAAATTACTAGAAACTAGCAGATTTGAGCAGTAGGGCGGATGTTACGGAATGGTTACATGAATTCATTACCATGGCTGATATTTATCTAGTATATGTGTGACTTCTGGTACTTTTTGTGACCATTGGTAGGTGTCATTGGTTAAAATGTCACAGGTGACACTTAAGTTTGAAGTTTCTAATGTATTTCTGTTTTCATGTTCTTCAAAGCTGGAAATGTCATTGAATTACATTTTAAAAGGCTATATTACATGTGTTCAGTTGCTATTCTTGATTTATTGAGGCTAAATTGCGTTCTAATGCCGATTTTGACCAAAGTAATAGCAACAATGGTATTACTAAATTCTAAGTATATTTCCAAGTTGAAAGTATTTAGTTTCTTAAAATATTATTGAATTTCATTTTAGAGTAGGTTATTGTGCTTTTTTGACTGAAAATAATGATATATTATGGACGAAAGTGTGATTTGGTGTTGCTTGTGACATAAGTAATGGTGTCACCGGTCTTATGTCACAAGTCACATTCAGATGCTCTAATTTCCATGTAGATTTCTATTTTTGAAATCTTTGGTTTCTGAAATATTATTAAATTCCATATTAACTGTGGTTATTACACTGGTTTGACTGAAATTAACGATATATTGTCGAAATTGCAATTTGGTATTGCTTGTGACATAAGTAATGGTGTCATCGGTCTAATGTCACAAGTGACACAATGTCGCTAAATAAGATATGCTTTGGTCACATTATTTCCTAACAATTTATTTCAAAAGTTTCTGAACATTGCTGGTAATAAGCATATGCAATATTGTTGTTGTTGTTAATGCACAAACATTTTTATGAAATAATATATTTGCATTCTATGTTGCTTGTGACCGATGACACCAAAAAGCAACATTTTCTCCAATAGTTGGTAATATTATTGTACTATGATTGTTGTTGATTGTGTCTTTTTGTCTATAACTTACTAAATAAAGTTTGATACTCAACAAAAACCATTTGGTTATTGAGTTTTTTGTCTCATTTTGGTGTCACCAGATACAGGTGACACCAGCAACCTAAAGGCATTGTTGACGATATTATGCTGCGTAGACCTTAAAGTTATCTAAAGGGCCTTTGATTCATGAAGTACAGGGTTTTTGCTACACATATAGAAACATGAATGGACTATTATGTCACTTTTATTTTGAGAAATAAAATTGGCACCTTTTGACCTTGGCTCATATATATATATATATATATATATATATATATATATATATATATATATATATATATATATATATATATATATTTGGAACAACACAATATATATATATATATATATATATATATATATATATATATATATATATATATATATATATTGTGTTGTTCCCTTATGAGCCACATGTACTCCCTTAATCTTTCTCTCCGTTTTACAATATAAAATGTTTTGATTGGATGGGTCAAAATTAAGTTCCAAGTAAACATTACAGATGTAGAGACAGAGTCTGATGAACTCACGACGGTACCACATATGTAGAGACAGAGTCTGATGAACTCATGGCGGTACTACAGATGTAGAGACAGAATCTGATGAACTCATGAATTACTACAGATGTAGAGACAGAATCTGATGAACTCATGACGGTACTGCAGATGTAGAGACAGAATCTGATGAACTCATGAATTACTACAGATGTAGAGACAGATTCTGATGAACTCATGACGGTACTACAGATGTAGAGACAGATTCTGATGAACTCATGACGGTACTACAGATGGAGAGACAGAGTCTGATGAACTCATGACGGTACTACAGATGGAGAGACAGAGTCTGATGAACTCATGACGGTACTACAGATGTAGAGACAGATTCTGATGAACTCATGACGGTATTACAGGTGTAGAGACAGATTCTGATGAACTCATGACGGTACTACAGATGTAGAGACAGATTCTGATGAACTCATGACGGTACTACAGATGTAGAGACAGATTCTGGTGAACTCATGACGGTACTATTGTCACTGGCGCACTCTGTAAAAAAAAAGCAAACCAAAACAAAACAAAACCCAACATGTATTCGACATTTTAGCCAGTCAATCCGTCCTTGAAATATCGATCGATTAAATTGACCCTCGTCTTGTCAAAAAGCTATTAAACCTGGGACCTCAAGGAAGTCCCAGGTATGATAGTTTTTAACAAAATTAAATGAGAATCGCTTAAATCGATCGATATTTGGTGGACAGGTTGACTGGCCAAAATTTCAGTGAACGGCAGTCATGAGTTTGGTTATGTCTGGCCATTGGATTGCACTATAGATAGAATGAAGATGACGTCACTCGGGTCTTTGTTATTGGTTTTTTGCCATCCACGTTTATGAGCAATTCTTACTAAACTGTATTAACCAGACTATAAAAGTTCAGGATTACACAGTTTTGTGTGTTGGTCCGTTATACTTCCAAATGGCAATGTTGTGAGCTTCTTAGCCAAGCGCATACTATTATCTATAGAATTATAAGCCAATACTTTTGTAAATATTATATCACATTGAATGAAGCATTGTTGTATAGAAACTGAAACTGTTTTTCACGAATGCATTAAAATGTTATTGAATGCGTTGCATTTTGTTTGATTCTTTCTTTTATAATAGGATTCAATAGTCTGATGTCACGTCCGCCCAACAATCAGCAGCTTGATTCTAAACAAAGAAAATCGGTACTTTTTATTCTTCATGCTGGCTAGAACTTTTTCATATGTCATGTGATCGGAATGTAAAAAAGTAAAGACATGATCAGATTTATAATGTTTTTTCTCACTTTTATGGTCGTCGGAGAAGTATTTCATAAGGGTGTCGTCATTGTTCCGATAGTTTAGAACCAGTTATAAAGTTACTATGAGTCATTACGAGGGAAGTGACGTCACGACTGTTGAAGCCTATTGTGATACAAAACTCATCGCCATTTGATATAGTGAATTCAAAGGATTACATTGCTATCGATGAATATGTGGCATTACTAAATACATTTATTTATTTTTATTTACTTATATATTCATTTATTATTTTATCTATTTATTTATTTATTATTTTTTAAAGGTCAATATCCCCATGCCTATGTTTATTGTCGTATGTATAAGATGGAGATAAATCTAAAGTGGCAAAGTGACGACAAACACTGGATGTCTCTCATTCCTGATGTAAAAAAAAAAAAACAACAACAAAACAAAACTAAGCGAATACTGATTTCAAATAATCAACGATTTTAATTAGTCAAGTACTCATTAGACACCTGAGTGTGGTGAGAAAATATGAGTATAGATGTGGATTGCGTCAAATTTTAATGGCTTTCAATGTTTTGATTTGAGATCTCTGTTGTAGTCTTTGGGGTTTATTTTCTTCTCCTTCATCTTCTTGTTTGGAAATGTGTATTTGCTTGTATTGCACACATTGCATCAGCAGAACAACTCTAAGCATTTTTTGACCGCATAATTTGACGTTTCTTGCATAACCTGTGGCATAATTTCACTTTTTTTTTTATTATTAATGGGGGGGGGGGGGGGGCATTTTGTGATTTAGTGGCATAATTTAATTGGAAGGGGGGGGGGGGGGAGGGGGGAGGCAGAATGGCATTTTCCTGGAGGGACAGCGTAATATATTGGAATGATGTTAACTCTCTCCTTACCAGCCATTTTCAGGATTTTCCCAAAACTTCACACCCAATTAACACAAAAAATATAATATTTTTTATCACTCAAACACAACAGCAGTTAAGTTCTTCCGATGCATAATTTCTTTAGCAAAACATGCTCTACAACACACTGTTCATTCTCTTTAAATTTTATGATGTACAAGAGAAATTTGAATTTTAAAAATGTTGGTTGTATCGTAAAGAATGTGACGATTTTCCTATGGTTGGTAAGGAGAAGGTTAAAGCATGAAGGTAGGTGGACCAGTTGTCAAACACTGGTATTATTATTATTATTATTATTATTATTATTATTATTATTATTATTATTATTATTATTATTATTATTATTATTATTATTATTATTATTATTGTTATTATTATTATTATTATTATTATTATTATTATTATGAACGACTAGTACAAGTGATTTATGGAGCAACGTCAAAATCTTTCCAAAGCAAAAAAGAAAAAAAAATCCCAAAAAAATATTTAAAAACTGAGCTTTTATGTAGGGCAATATCCACTAACCGTGCTCAAAGCGCGTTACAAAGACCAACAGCAACACTTAACATGTAGAACGAATCATGACGCCTTTTAGGCGATATTACAACGCTGTTAACGGCCAGGTACTCATCTTACACCTGAGTACGATGAGATCATGTGAGTGAAGAGCCTTTTCCAAGCACTCAATAACTATGCGCCGAACGAGGGCGTACCCAGGACCTTCTGATCCGAAAGCGAGTGTCAAACCACTAGACCACATAGCCAAAGCTATCCAAAATCCAATTTGTTTGACCGGGTTACACATAGAATGCCGATAGCTAATAAAGTATATTGTTCATGAGTTGGACTGCGTTCAACTAGGTCCTGCTGAAAGTGTATAGAGATTTATTATAATAATATTACGCGCAGGATGGCACATACAGACATACGCAAGCACACACACACACACACACACACACACACACACACACACACAAACGAGACACGCGAGAGAGAGAGAGAGAGAGAGAGAGAAAGAGAGAGGGAGTGGGTGTATCTGAGAGAGAGAGAGAGATGTTTTATTTTTAAAGGTTTTAGGTCATTCAGGTCATATCAGCGCCAGTAAATAGAAAGAAAATGGGATAATTAAAGAAATTCTGAATTTGCTATTGAAAGCACGCGAGAAAAGGTAAGACAAAGAGTTCAAATAGGGATGAGATGTATATTTTAAGAACATACTATCACTATCAGTGTGCTTAGTTTGAGATCCCCTAAATGTTTCATCCAGACACAAGTACAAGATTCCACCAAGAGGAATACACTCAAATGTTTACAAACCATTATACAAAAAAATGCATAACAGAGAGACGATTTACAAGGGAAACAATATCAACTACCAAAATAAACATTTGTCTGTTTCCCTCTCAGCCAAGGACTCCGGAAAGAGCCCGGACAAAACCAGTAGACCAAGGAGAGGAATCGGTCAAAATCATAGTTTCGGTCCATGATAAACACAACACAGGTGTACAAAGGGGGATATAAAATGGGACAGCGTGGCTCAGCGGTTTGGTCTTTGCTTCGTACCGGATAGATACCGAGTTCGACTTCCCGCCGGCTGTGTCGCTTTGAGCAAGTTACCTAGACTTAGCTCACTTTGCGGTACTTCCCTTGGAATAGACCCTAATAAAGGGAATTATTTAAAACACATACAGCAATAATAATAATAATAATAATAATAATAATAATAATAATAATAATAATAATAATAATAATAATAATAATAATAATAATAATAATAATTATAATAATAATAATAATTATAATAATCTTTATTGTCCAATATGGGATGGCGATAAATCCGTAACCTTTGGGTTGCATAACCCAAAGCCCTCATGCTCAGGGGTACCAAGCCAGCCCCCCCACCTGTAGTGTTTAGATGATAGAATATATAGATAATAAAGCAGGATCAGACAAGGCTAATTGTAGACGAGATCAGGTTCTTTAACAATCAAGTAACAAAACGGAAGTGAACAAACTAAATCTATTATAGTGTTTCTATGCAGTATTACACTACCCCCCCCCCCCCCCCCCCCAATTCCCGTCTGATCAGGATTATTTACAGCCGCATTGTTTCAGTTTCAGGGCATAATCAATCTTTTCTCAAGAATAATAAAACACTCCCATAGTATGAAAATCAAAATATATCACATGGAACTGAAAAGATAAGATTTATCGGCACGTAACAGCTTCAAAAAACGAACCTGGGAGGTATTGATTTACGCCATCGTTCCAAGCTATAATTTACGCTTCTTTACGTGTTTTTTTTTCTCTCTCCGACGTTGTTCATTTTATATGAAAATAAGGATGGTTTGGCACCTTTATAGCAGTTGATTGATGACCAACTTGGATTTAACTCTTTCCTTAACGTCCAAATTCAACATATTTAATATCATGCCATAGCGGCGCACGCAATACACAAATTGAATTTTTACACTCAAATCTGAAAGCAATAAGTATCTACATGGTATACATTTCTCTTTAGCGAAACAGGCTTTACAAAACAGCAATAATTTCTTGTAAATATAACAAAGATGATTCTTCAAATTTTGTGATTTATAAAACAAATCTGAATAAGAAAAATGGACTGTTTCATCACCCCTGACATCCACCAAAGACCTCAGAAAATTCTCATTTTACTCCAGAACCATCACAGATTGGAACAATTTATCGCGCGGATTTACATTTATTTACAGAGCTTCAAGGTCACTGCTGAACTTTGACCTTAATGTTATTGTTCATGTCAAAATCTTCATGAGTGAAGGTGGACATTAAAGGAAAGGAAAGAAGATTCAATGTCGTCTGTATCGTAACGAATGTGACTATAATTAATTTTGTTGGTGGTAGGGAGAGGGTTAAACTAAAAACAGCATACGTTTGCACAGGCGCAAGTGTTCTTTTATCTCTTCAGATGTCAATAAAGCAACCCCCCTAGGAGAGATAATATATTCAGTGGGTCATTTGAATAACAATAAACCCATGAGCTCATTACGGCGTCGGAATTGCAAGGGGGAATAACTGAGGAAAATACGTAAACTTGTTTTTGTGTGGTGTATTGATTTTTATGCATCGTCATCGTGCATTATCCAACACCAAAGAAGTGTTATTTTTGTCTCGGGGGGGGGGGGGGGGGGGGTGTTATTATTTTGTTTTGTTTTGGCTTGATATGTTCCAATCACTGTTGATTTTTTACTTTATTTTACAAACTTATGGGACTAAAAAAAAAAAAAAGGACTGTTCCAATCCTATAAGGAAACAGGATCTGAATCCTCTTCTTTATGTCAACCAATCCTGTTGCTGGCAAAAACTAACAGTAGGCCGATCATTATTTTTTCCACTGCTGCAAGCTTCACCCTTGAACGCAGGTCTTGTCAGGCAGGCATTTGTAGAAGATGACTGTTGCGTCGTCCTCACATGTGAATGCGCGCAACTAATGGTCTATGTTTTTGTTTTTAAGGGTTTTACAGCGCTTGCATAACATTTATGTATCAGCACCAGTAAAAAGGAAGAAAATGGGATAGTCAAATTCTAGAATTACAATTAAAGCATCCAAGAAAAAGTAGACAAAGGGGAACTGGAAACAAATAGGGATCAGATGTAGATTCCAAGAGCATACCACCAATGTACTTAGTTTGAGATTATCTATGTCTCATCCGGATACAACACAAGATCCAGCAAAGAGGAATACACTAAAATGCTTACATTATACATTCAAAATAACAAATATAATAATACATAGAAGAGAGATGATTTACAAGGGAAAAAATACCATCTCCTAAAATAATAACTGCATTTAACTGTTTTCCTCCCTGCCAAGGACTCTGGTCATGACAAAACCAAATAATTTCATTCCAAGACAAAGACAGAAAGCAAATTGGAAAACAGAAAATAAATGGATATAAATATAAGACACAGTAAGTGCCACCCTGTCCACTATGGGAGGCCAGGAACCCCACCCAGGCTACTAATGGGGGTCGGGTTGGCACACGGAGATTGAGAAAGATGGTTTGGTTTTGGGGGGGTTTATGGCGCTTGCGACACATTTAGGTCACTTCAGCGCCAGTAAAAAGGTTGAAAATGAGATGGTGATAACATTTTAGAATTACTAGCAGAAGGACATGAGAAAAAGTAAGACAAAGGGGAATGGTTCAAATAGGGAACAGATGTAGATTCCAAGAGCATGCCATCAATGTACTTAGTTTGAGATCACCTAAAAGTCTCATCCAGACACCAGCACAAGATTCCACGAAGAGGGATGCACTCAAATGTCTACAGAATATATAAAAAAAACAGAATACATAACAAAGAGATGATTTACAATGAAAAACTAATATGTACTAAACATTTGACTGTCTCCCTCAGCTTAGGACTCCGGCAAAGGCCAGGACAAAACGGGTAATAAGGGTAAAGAAGACTTAGCAAGTGACCTCCTGCCCACCATGGGAGGTCAAAGTCAAAGTACCACACCCAAGGTTGGGAAAGAAGGCCACTATGGTACAGAACAGTTTAACTTAACCAGACCAAGATAGCAGTGCTGCCAACCGTCGCCCGTGTTTTTGTGTACAATAGAGAGCCTAAATGAGTAAGATTTTGAAAAAAACGATAATTAGCACTAAATCTAAAAATGGGCAATTAGACCATACTAGCAATGATATAATCAATATTTAAATTAATGAATAAGCTTACATTTTATAGACTTTTTAAATAGCATCAACTTCCAGATCATCATTATTATTATTATTGTAGTCATTATTATTAATATTATTATCATTATCATCATCTTTATTATAATACGAGGGCTCTTTCATAATTAACCGAAAAATGCCTGTAAAATCCGCGTTTTTTATGCTATCAACAAAATTCTTGCACGTGTTCATACCTTGACTCGTCCTTCATTTCTCTACGTAACAGCCAAGTCTGTCGACACACTTCTGCCAACGCCGCACCATAGAAATAGATACCCTCTCGGAAGAAATTTCCGTCAAGGTTTTGTAGCCATTTCCGCACATGGTCAACAAGCTCTTCATCGACATCAAAGCGCTGTCCTGCCAGCTCACGTTTCAGTGGCCCAAAGAGGTGATACTCAGATGGTGCGAGGTCTGGACTGTGTGGTGTGGCAAAATCTCCCATCCATATTTCTCTAGCCAACCTTGCGTCACTCGTGCTGTGTGGGGTGTAGCGTTGTCGTGTTGCAAAATGACCCCGTTGGTCAACTGCCCTGGGCGCTTTCTGCGAATGGCCTCCCTAAGCTTGTCAAGAGTTTGGCAGTACCTTGCAGCATTGATTGTTTCTCCAGGTTGTAAGGTTTCGAACAGAATAACACCACGACTGTCCCAGAAAAGTTCCCATTATTTTCTTTGCTGACCGCATGACTTTGAATTTCTTCGCGACAGGTGAGGATGGATGTTTCCATGTCATCGAATCTTGCTTTGTTTCTGGGGTGCACAAAAAAACAATAAAGAAACAAAAACAAAACAAAAAAACCACCAAAAAAACCCCATTCTAATGAGGCCATGTCTTGACCAGGACGGTCTATGCCCATAGAAAGCATAGAGGAACTTCAATCTGCCACGAAAGCTGGTGTTAGATGCCATTTTTTAGCTTCTCCGACTCACTAACCCAGATTCCCGTGGGTACAATTAAGAGGAGTCATCTGTAGTAATTGTTCTTATCACCATCATTATTAATATCTTTATTTAAGTGTATTACTGAGAATAAAAATTCGTAATTTTCCATACAATTTCGTAATTGGCCATGAAATTTGTCTAAAATTCTTAATATTCGGCAGGTATGCAAAAATTCCAGACGTAACCTGGATAAAATCAATACTTGATCTCCATGGACGACAAGAACAGGAAAGAGACACAGATGGGCAAAACAGATAAAATGTAGACAGAAGAGGAAATCAAAAATCTTATCAATCACGGTCACCAAAAGCCAATTAAACTACACGTATGATGAATGGAGAATAATAAAAGTGAAATACAGCAGTGAATAAATTAAAATATTTTATTGCAAAAGTATGTCATCACCATCATCATAATATAGCACAAGAAAAAAATATGTTCTAATCACTAGCTCCTTTCTTACCTGTCTATCAATGAAAAAAATTTGTAAAATATCATTCATAATCTTAATGATCAATCATTTTTTTAAAATGAGATAAAAAATTGAGCTCTTATATAGCGCAATATCCACTAATAGTGCTCAAAGCGCTTTACAAAGGGTCCCAGAGGACAATAGCAACACATAACATGTAGAACGAGACATGATGCCTATTAGGCGATATTAAACATTTTTTTTTCGACAAAGACAACACTGTTAATGGCCAGGTACTCATTTTACACCTGAGTACAGTGAGATAATGTGAGTAAAGAGCCTTTTCCAAGGACTTAACTATGCGCCAAGCGAGGCTCGAACCCAGGACCTTCCAATCCGAAGAGGAGTGTCATACCACTAGACCTCATAGCTGCTCATTATTAGCAGGCCTGCCGACTTGAAATTTTAAAAATTGAAGGGAAACAAAACAAGTCCTCCAATCTAGCATTAATAAAATTCCCTTTATTCATCCCACAGGGGAAATTTGTCTCTCGGGTCTATTCCAAGGGAAGACTGGAATAACCCAAGCGTCAGCCGCAGTGCAGCGCCGCAAATTGAGCTAGGGAGAGGTGACTTGCTCAAGGTCACACAATGCAGCAGCGGTAGGTTTGGGGTATGTGGCAAAGACCGTACCTATGAGCCATGCTGCCCAATCGCCTTCAGGTAGAGTGAATAACGCTTCGAAGTCCTTACACCATGTAACCTGCTATCATAATATTATTTCAACCAAGTTTTATAGAATCTGAAATGCTCATTATGATCGGCAGATAGAGTACAAAATTCTTAATTCTCTCAAGCTAGCATTATAAAAGACCAATCTGTCTTCAGGTAGAGTGAATTATGCTTCTAAGACCTCACACCATGTAATCTGCTATCATAATTGTTTTTCAACAAGTTTTATAGAATCTGAGACGGTCATTTTGATCAGCAGATGGAGTCCAAAATTCTTAACTCTATGAATTTTTTCTTTAAAGTTGGCAGTTCTAATTACTAGGCATGGGCAAGTAGGTAGGGCTTTATCATTCTCAAATAAAGTACTAAACAAAAATGAATATAACAGCTTCAACAAAGAACAAAACACCAAACACAGAACGTTTTGGGCTCAAATCCCTTCTTCAGCCAACAAAAAAACCCAAAAACAATAAAGACATAAATACATTACTAAATTCCAGATAGACGACAGTGTCTGTACTTACATTTCTTTCCCGTTAAGCGAGTGATTGTAAAAATATATTGAGGGTTTATAACACACATTGAATTCCGTAAATATACGGACAATTGGCAACCTTGTGAAGACACTGTGTTGATAAAAGCAATTATGATTCCAAACTACATTCTCAAAATCAAAACATCTCTAAATAAACTACAGCAATAAAATATAAACAAGAGCAACAAGTTTAAATATATTTAAAAAAGAGGGTTTATATCAAACGTGTACCCAATTCAAAATATGCTCTTAAAATGAAACACTAAAAAGCTCTGAAACCTTGACCTACTTCAGGAATGTAATATCGGTGATACAATATTTCTCTGCAAAACAATTTTGACGAAACAAAGCATTGTCCTGCAAAACAATTTTGACGAAACAAAGCATTGTCACAGTAAAAGAAAAAAAAAAAAAACACAAAGAAAAACTTGAGCATTTTTTAGCCCAAAATCTACTAAATGTGCTCTAAGACAAGCAATAAGCTATTTTTAAAAATGTTGCAAGTAAAAAAAATTGAAAGCTTTACGTGATTGTAAAAAGACTGTAAAAAAAAACAAACCTACCACATATGAATTTAAAATATTCTTTTTCTTTGTTTTTAACTTCGAACAATTTACAAAAATAATAGCTACCCATGAGTACAATGCAATTAAACTTTTTCAGTTACTTCTAATAGGACCAAAGGCAGAAACATTTATTTAGTTTTGAAAATAAAATAGAACATCTGCCGTACTACTTACATACCCCCAAAATTAAAAAAAAATAAATTTAAAAAAAATAATGATCTTAAACAATAATGCTAAAAAATAATTTTTTTTTTGTCTCCTGAGATGTTTATTCTCTCTGGCTATTTATGAAAGAAATGAAGTCTTGTAACCTGGACACAGATAGATGGCAGAGGGAAAATCAAGTGTAACACATAGTGTTTTTATTGAGTTAATATTACTATGAAATATCTAAAAATTTGACTTCTCTCCAAAAAGTTTTACAACATAATTTTAGAGTAGTTCAATCTCCATTGACATTAAAAATTTTTAAAAATAGAAACACTTCCAGCATTTTTTTCTTCAAATGAATGGAGCTGTGCTATGTCTTAAAATCCTTTCACTATCAACGAAAGCAAAAACTGCTAAATAAAAATTTAAAAAAAACCCCAAAAATCCAGGAGATGAAGATGTTTCCTCAAATTATACCATTTCCTCAAAACTAAATACTGGCATCCGGCACTTTTCTCAAGACCACCACATACCTTATAAAAATCTTTATTCCTTTGATAACTTTGTGAATATTGTCTTTTTAAAAAAAAAATTAAAGAAACTTTTTTTTTAAATTGAGCTTTTATAAAGTGCAATATCCACTAAACATGCTCAAAGTGCTTTACAAAGGGTCCCTAGCCAGCATCAACACTTAACATGAAGGACGGGACATGACAACATGACAACACAAATGAATTCACAAGCATTCTCGATATTTCTTTCTTCTCTTCCATACAAATCAAAATAACTAATTCAATGATTTCCTATACTAGAATAAAGCATGGTACGTAAAAACGTCACAGGGAAAAGAGACTGCCTTGCTTTGTCATCACTTTGAATCTGAAAAATAAAAAATAAAGAGTTAGAAAGAAAAAGCAAATAAGTAAATATAACCCTGGAAAAAAAATAACTTCTGTTAAAATTGATTTTAAATTGCCCTTTTTGGACTTGAGCATTGTGTACTATTAATAATTTTTACCTGACAAAGTAATGGAGACTTATAATTATTATCAATAATACTAATAAATAATACTACTAATTATAATAATAATAATAATAATAATAATAATAATAATAATAATAATAATAATAATAATAATAATAATAATAATAATAATAATAATAATAACAATAATATAAATAATCAAAAATTTAAAAATCACGAGCAAAAAAGAATAATAATATAATAATAGCAACATACCAACCTAATTGAAATATTCATCAGTAATAAACAGTAAAATTTCAGTAATATCAAACCAAACAAAACATTTTTTTTTAATGCTTTAGCAGTCGACTTTGCTTTCATGGGTATTGAAATACACTGTAGCCCTTATAACTTTCAGGGAAACTAATCTGCAATAACTGAAGACACAATTATTTCTTTTTTTTTTTAACACTGCAGCCAACTTGTTGTGACATCAATAACAATTCTTCCATTTTACTAAGTCCGCAACTACACAATTATTTCTTTTTCTCGAACACTGCAGCCAACTTGTTGTGAAATCAAAATCCATAACAATTCTTCCATTTCCCTAAGTCTGCAACTGTCACCAAATATCCGTAACAACTATGGACGATCTCTAAAAGAAGGCTGGTATGTAATATTGTTAATCTGAAGATCTGAACAAGTGTGAATGAAAGAAGCCAGACAAAGTAAGAAAGAAAAATACAAAAAAACAAAAAACAACCATCCCATGAAATCAATCTACCTCCCCAGTCGAGGTCGACTGATTTTTTAGGATGTTTTTTTTCTTGTATTTTTCGTTCTTGCTTTGTCTGGCATACACACTTGTTCAGATCTTCATCTCTTAATTTAATAATGTTAATGATAACTCACAAGACTGAACCATCTTGACAGGTGTATCAACTTCTCTTTATCTTGGAATGACATCCTCTCCTGAAAACATAAAACTGGGGTTAGTTGAGCAATTAAAAAGAACATTAGGGGACAACGTGGCTCAGCGGTATGGTCTTTGCTTCGTACCCAAAAGGTACCGAGTTCTATCGTCTGCCGCTGTGCTGTATGGCCTTGAGCAAGTCACCTCGCCCTAGCTCAATTTGCGGCTGTGCACTGCAGCTGACGCCTGGCTTATTCCAGTCTTCCCTTGGAATAGACCCTAGAGACAAATTTCCCCCATGGGATGAATAAAGGAAATTTTATTTTTATTTATATATTACCATCTTCCAATAAAATTAGCCGTTTTTAATATCACCCTATATGCATTTTGCAAATTAATGGTGAGAGGTTCATTTATATAAAATAGCAGTTATTTAGAGTCATACAAGACAAGTTCATTAAAAAAATATTGAGCATTTATATAGCGAATATCCACTAAACATGCTCAAACCGCTTTACAAGGGGTCCCTGGCCAACAGCAACTTTTAACCTTTTAGGACGGGACAGAATGCCTGTTAGGTGATATTACATTTTTTTTTTTCGGACAGAGACTATGCTGTTAACAGCCAGGTACTCATTTTACACCTGAGTACGGTGATAGAATGTGAATAAAGAGCCTTCTCCAAGGACCTTCTGATCCGAAAGCGAGTGTCATACCACTAAGACCACAAAGCCGCATTTATGTATTCAAAGTGAAATGGGTAATCATAATTACTTGCTTTCCTTGGATTGGACACTTAATCAAGCAGTTTTCATTAGATCAAATTCTAACCTACCAATTTTATCAACGCTGAATAGACTAGACAGTGTGAAAAGAATTTCTGATTTAAATTATGTTAAAACTTGGCATTTGTACATCAATGTGGCAGAGGAAAGATGAGTGTTATATTTTTGGAGTTAGCAATCAAGCTCTTGAGGAATTAGGGTATATAAGTAAAATATTATACTTATTTTTAAACCTTTCCAGACTTTTCATCCAATGAATGATTAACATTTTACTTTTTAAATAAAATGTGCATTGACATTTAAACTAAGTTAACTGAGAAAACATTAACTCACTCAACCCTAGGCCTCTATCACTATCTGTGCTGTCCACTCTACCTAGAGAGTTTTTGGCACTTCTCAACATTGAAAAAAACATAATTATTTACTCAATCTAGAAAAAAAAATTGGCATGTACATAGTTTTATTCAAGAACCATTAGAATAATAATAATAATAATAATAATAATAATAATAATAATAATAATAATAATAATAATAATAATAATAATAATAATAATAATAATAATAATAATAATAATAATAATAATAATAATAATAATAATAATAATATAATAATAATAATAATAATAATAATAATAACAAATAAATAATATAAAACAATAAATAAATAAATAAATAGGTTCCCTTTATTCATCCCTAAGGGGATTATTTTATTCCAAGGAAGTCTGGAATAACCCAGGTGTCAGCCACTGTGCAGCGCTGCAAAGTAAGCTGAGGCTAGGTGACTTGCTCATGGCCACACAGCGCAGCGGGTAGTCAAACTCGGTATCTTTTAGGTACGAAGCAAAGACCATACCGCTGAGCCACACTGTCCTATTATCAAGTGGGGGTCCTGATAGCTCGGTGGAGTACTCGCTTCACATGCAAAGGGACAGAGATCAACCCCGGGTGCCGTTGAGATTCCCCCCCCCCCCCCCCAAGTCCACCCAGCAGTGAATGGGTAGCTGAGCTTGTTAAAATATTTGATGGAAGTGATGGAAAGTACTTAGCGATAGACTAGCGTCCTATCCTTAGGGTAGAAAACAATTGCTATTGTCCGTTTCACGCTATAGAAACCGGGATAAACTCAGGCTCCATGAACCAAATGGCTCTGGAGGACTATCATTACCACGTAAAAATTAAAAACAGTAGCTTTAATAATAAGCCTATAATATGTCTCAGAAAAATGTATATATGATGATGGTACAAAAGTAAACAGAGTCAAATACTTAGGTAGTCTGTGTTAGGTTTGAGTGAGTTTAAAGGGCCATTACACATCCACTTCACCCCTCTCGCCACCAACTCAAAAAAAAAAAGAAGTAAAATAAAATGAAAGAAAAAGAAAAAAGGTAGAACAGATAAGACATTACTTACAAATACTGGGAACAGACTATGATATAGAAGAACATCCGCTACGGTAGACGACACTCCAACAAAATACACTTTATCTTCCATGAAAGAGTTGAGATCCTGAGGACAATAACATGAATATCAATAGGAAGATTTAGTAAGTAAGAGTTAAGGCTTGTCCTACAATTTTAAACTGCCCCTTTAGATTAATTTTTTTTTTTTTATCTCACCTCCCTTAATATTGGTAAATATCAATCATTTTCGATGGACAGATTTAATACAACAAAATATTATGCTTTATCAAAAACTTGAGGAATAATACTAATAAACTTATTAGTAAATCAGATCTGAAAAACTGAAAAAGTGACATGTCAAATTGTTGGTCAATTGATTGAAATAAATCTTTTCACAAAATCAAATGTTGATTGCACTAATTATCACAGAAAAAAAAAAATACATACCTTTATTATCAGATTTATTCTCTCTCTGTCACCTGCATTCTCAAGACCATTTATTTCACCACTAAAATCCAGCCATTGCTCCACTGACATGCGATCTTCCAAACTCACGCCTGCAAAAAATAATACGATTTCAAAAATGAGGTATTTTATAGTGAAGATATATTACAGTGAATGACATAATCAGTCGGATGGTGAAAAGGTTTGAACTGAGATATTGTCAAGTTTAGTTAGAAGGTCAATTTTTATTTAAAAAGTGCTCTAGTCATAAATGATTAAATCAACCCTTTTTGAACAACTTCGGGAAATATCAAAGCTTATTTTCACTTCTATATATTTGTTACAGCTAATCAAGTTGAAAAAGTAAGAAATTTGAGAAAAGTTGTTGGAGATCTTACCCATACATCTGACCATAACTCCATGAAAAATCATCCGATTATTTCAAATAAAGATTAAAATGCCATGGGGAGCTATTCTTTCAGAAAATGCAAAAAAAATGCAAATCCCAAATTTTCACCTTCCGACTGATTACATCATGCACTGACACATATATCCTGATTCTATCATTATTAGAGGTATCAGAGCTAGCAGCAATGAATCTGATAAATGAGGGAACTTGATTTGTCTACTAGTGCTGAACAGTCTGGAGATTGAGTACCGGTAAGAGATGTACTGGCCTTGATGATAATTTATCGAGATCGAGAAACTGAGAGAAGTAGAGAAAGAGAGGAGAAAGAGGTCTCAGTGTCATCGACACTCAATCTCAGTATAAGGACGAGATCCATGTGATTGGCCAGGAAGCATGTGATGACAGGTAGATAACCTCGCACATAGTGAGGTGATTGTGGGGAGCGTCTCTCGTTAAACATGTCAGTTGAAAGCCAAGTAATATCGGGAATTCCCAGTACCATTATTGGTACCAATAATGGCGATCATGAGCTTTCAATACCGGTTACTTCTTTGTATTGAGAAATGATGGTGTCGCCCGGGCCTATTGTCTACAGTCTCTGCTGCAGTTTGTACTACGTACTGCAAAAGTAGAAAACTGTGAAGTAAGCTCAAATAAAATTGATGTAATCAAATGAAGATCTTTCAAAGACACTCTCACATTTTATCATTCCTTATCACAACAAACATGTTTACTATTTTATCAAAATTTAGATTAAACCCTTTCAAAAACACTGTATACCATTAAGTGATAAAGAAATTTACTATCCAAATGTTGCTGTTTGAAGCTTGAAGAAATAAATAACAATAATCAAATGGAAAAGAAGCTTCAATTTAAATACACATCATCCGTCTTCGTTAACTTTGTTGTGTTTATAAGCATTGGATTGAGGCCTTGAAAACGTCACCTTTAGGAAATGTTGTCTCAAAATGTCTTTGAATATAGAAGAAGTCAAAATTACTAAAGGTTTGTATGTTGTTGGGTTTTTTTTTTTTGGCCTATTAGATGATGTGCAGGGGTGAGAATGACTGGTCACAAAAAAGGAGGAAATTTTTCATCGTGAAGATCATAACCCATCCATGCGACCATAATCTATAAATTTGAATTTCACTCAAATTTACTGAGATGCGATCCAAAATTTGTCTTTCAGCAATTTCTGACACAATTCGGTGGAATTTCAAAAGTTAAAAGTGTAATTACAACATTTGGTGGTTGTAGTAGGGATGATGATGTGGTGGTGGTTGTAGTAATAGCAGTGGTAGTAGTGTGGATGATTGTGTGGTGGTGGTTGTAGTAGCTGTGGTAGGAATGATGACGTGGTGGTAGTTGTAGTAGTAGTGGTGGTAGGGATGATGTTGTGGTGGTTGCAGTAGTGGTGGTGGTAGGGATGATGGTTTGGTGGTGGTTGTAGTAGTAATGGTGGTAGGGATGACGGTTGTAGTAGTAGTAGTGGTAGGGATGATGATGTGGTGGTGGTTGTAGTAGTGGTAGTAGGGTTGATGATGTGGTGGTGGTTGTAGTAGTGGTAGTAGGGTTGATGATGTGGTGGTGGTTCTAGTAGTAGAGGTGGTAGGGATGATGGTGTGGTGGTGGTTGTAGTAGTAGTGATGGTAGGGATGATGGTGTGATGGTGGTGGTAATAGTAGTGGTGGTAGGGATGATGATGTGGTGGTGGTTGTAGTAGTGGTAGTAGGGTTGATGATGTGGTGGTGGTTCTAGTAGTAGAGGTGGTAGGAATGATGGTGTGGTGGTGGTTGTAGTTGTAGTGATGGTAGGGATGATGGTGTGATGGTGGTGGTAATAGTAGTGGTGGTAGGGATGATGATGTAGTGGTGGTTGAAGTAGTGGTAGTAGGGTTGATGATGTGGTGGTGGTTGTAGTAGTAGCTGTGGTAGGAATGATGATGTGGTGGTAGTTGTGGTAGTGGTGCTAGGGATGATGGTGTGGTGGTGGTGGTGGTAGGGGTGATGTGGTAGGGATGATGATGTGGTGGTGATTGTTGTAGTAGTGGTGGTGGGGATGATGATATGATGGTGGTTGTAGTAGTGGTTGTAGGGTTGATGATGTGGTGGTAGTTGTAGTAGTAGTGGTGGTAGGGATGATGTGGTGCTATTGTAGTAGTAGTGGTGGTAGAGATGTTGATGTAGTGATTTTGGTGAGTGTTTTTCTATTCAGTGATGATAATAGCAATTTGTCAAAAAGGAGGAAAATTTCTCGGGCTATCGATCAAACACAAGCAAAGAAACCTAGTAGTAGTTATTTAGCTTATAAATACAACCCAAGAATCTCTCAAATTTAAAGCCATAGAATAGTCCAAAGGTAAAAAGAAAAAAGATTAAACTAAGCCAATCACCATTGCTTTGTTCTAATATATCATCTCTATATACCAGATGATTTAATGTGGTTGCGAAAGAAAGAGAGAGAGAGAGAGAGAGAGAGAAGAGAGAGAGAGAAAAAGAGAGAGAGAGAGAAAGAGAGAGAGAGAGAGAGAGAGAAGAGAGGAGAGAGGGTGGGGGGGGAGGAAAGACTTCTTTACCAGAATAACTTATGTATGGACCTTTTGAATTCTATATCCAAAAAAAAAGAAGAAGAAAAGAGAAATAGAAAGAAAGGGAAAGGGAAAAAAAGAGAGATAGAGAGAGAGAGAGAGAGGAGAGAGAGAGAGAGAGAGAGAGAGAGAGAGAGAGAGAGAGAGAGAGAGAGAGAGAGAGGAGAGAGATTAAAAAGGCAATAGGTACCTACAACAGGGGGAAAAAAAACCCAGACCCATTTGTCCCTCCCCTTCCCCTTCAACCATCAACTAACTAATCAAAGAACACTACTGGTCTTCTGTGTCAATTGTGACATCTGGTGCCATACTGTCTGGCCCAACGTCATAAAAACGGGACCGTCACCAAATTTCACGAGACTGAGCACAGGTGTCAAAATATAACACAAGACATAATGGTGATTTTGTGGGTTTGAGGAAAATGTTTGACACGGCAAATTTGAAAAAGGAGGAAATGTGATGGGATGGGCGGAGATAAACTACCATTTAGGCGGAAATCCGCCTTTAGGCGGAAGATTCTCAGCCCTGGATGTGGTCCAAAACAACGGAAACTGGAAACTATGCTCTTCCAACCTTCCTCTTCTCATAAATGGTTACAACAGTCAAGCTTTTCTCAAATGTGGCCCATCGCATCAAAACAGAATAATGTTGGGGTTAACTATATGTTGTAAACTAAATCCACAATAAAAAAATAAGAAACTCTGGTAAAGTATATGCATCTATGTGGTCTTGTGTTATGACACTCGCCTTCAGATTGTAAGATCCAGGGTTTGAGTGCCACTCTAAGTGGTTAGGTCCTTGGAAAAGACATGAACAGGTGCAAAATGAGAACCATTAACAGTGTTGTTGGAAAAAAATTGTAACACCGCCCTACAGGTTCACGTCTCATCCTATATGTTTAGTGTTGCTGCGAATTAGAGACCCTTGTAAAGTACATTGAGCATGTTTAGTAAATATTGCACTACAGAAATGCCCGAAAGTCAAAAATTTCAAATCGATGATTATTTTAATCTTAAATAACTTTTTACCAATTGATTCATCTTGACATAAAACAGTTTTGCAATGATTGGTCACACAATTTGTTTTTGTAAATATCTATAGTTAATAAACATGCTTTTGTTAGTATGTATACAACTTGATTCCCACCACAAACATAGTAGGCCTTCAGAGCCTATTGGCCCATGGTGCCGTTTCTCATAGTGTGAAACAAACAATAGCAATTGCTTGTTATTTTTTCAATAGGACACTAGTCTCGCAAAGTAGTTTCCACCAGATCTAACAAACCAAGCTACCCACCCACTGCTGAGTGGACAGGGTGTTCAGAACAAATCTTGACTGAACCCGGGATCAATCTCGGTCCCTTTGCATGTGATATGAGTGCTCTACCAACTGATCGAATTACGGGGCCCCCAATCACAAACATACCATTGCTATTTTCCCTTTGCAAACACTTAGCTATGCTGATTGGTCCAGCCACTGATGATCCTTTTCCATGCTGAAGGGATACATTCTGTACAATAAGATCAGAAGAAAAAAAAAACAGAACTGAATTTATGTTGAAAATATAGACAAGTAAATATTCCCCATGGCAGAGCTGCCTACTATTATGAAAATTTTGTAGAATTACGAAATTTGGTCTCTAATTTCAGAACTTCATGAACAGGATCTACATACACGGTAACTGGTTTGCCACTGCAATGAACCAGTAGATTTTTGACCAATCATAACATGAAATTTGTGACACACCCTCACACGTGCTTGGACAAACATAGTTGATTGTTTATAAACAGTAACGTGAATGAATTCGACCTCTCGCTGATCAGTGTTATTGTTTTTATACCGCCAAATGGGTGACTATCACACGATTTTCTCGATCAGATTATAAACGTTTAAATTTACACATAGTTTTCTGTGTTAGTTATATTGATCAAGCGGTAGAACAGTGGGTATAATTCACATAAACCATTGATTGTAAAACCTGTGTAGTTTGCTGTGTCTATCAATCACTACCATTGTTTACATTATAACGATTGTCCGAGAGGCGTGGTTGTCTACCTGTCTATTACTACACAATACAAGCAATGGATGAACCTCACTGTCTTGTGTGTGTGTGTGTGTGTGTGTGTGTGTGTGTAGGTGTGTGTTTGTGATAATTTTTAAACCAATACAAGTTACCCCATTAAAGGCAAGATTCAATCATACTTTAACCTAACACTTACTAACAGACACTAACACCAGATCTTAGTCTTAGTCTTAGTCACTTATTAAAAGTAAAAACCATGAAATAATAATAGTATAATAGTGCTCAACTTTTTGATAAAAAAGGAGCTATTTATAAACATTTCAAGTATAATTATTATTGTTTAACTTCTACAGTACTGTTTCATGTCACTCTAGGACAATCTACGGGAAGTGTGTTAGTGTTAGTGTTAGTAATCGTTATTGTTGTTTGTTGTTTATGAATCATAAACAACAATAACAATTACACACAATTCCCGTAGATTGTCCTAGTCCTAGTGACATGAAACAGTACTGTAGAAGTTAAAGTTCAATATACTTGAAATGCTTATATTAATATATATACAGACAGGTGTCTGGGGATAATCACAGCGGCGAGGGAAACGACCGACGACAGCAGAAGAGTCAGAGTCGCGAAGAGATAGCAAGAAAGAATGCAGGGGAGAGCGTTGGGCGTCAAAACATCGTATGGGTTGAAAATTAATTTCTAACACATAAAATACCAGCGGAATTAATAAATTCACAAAATAAAAATTCTCACCGTCTTTGTAGCCTTAATTTTGTTACCATACGTTTCTTTGAGAAACTCAAATGTAGCTGTTGTGGAGGCAGCCATTTTAAGAGTAATTTCGTGAATGTTTGCAGTCAAAGAATAAGAGAGATTTCAAGTCTTTATTTAAACGTAAGTGACAAAACTGACAACGATACGGCAATGAATTCGTCCTAATTCATCAATCAAGAATGTCAAAAAGTGTAAGTAACGTCAGAACAACCCTTATTCATTGATCAGACAACTGAAAGAAGAGCACAGAAGAGAGGCATACTAAAACATTTTCTTTAATATTATCTCTTCTATTTTTTTGTACTTAGTTCTTTCGACAGTAACATTGGGAATCAGGGTTGCCAGTTTGGCATTTTAAATGCCAGATTCCAAAAATCTGGCATTTTTGAAAACCGTTTGGCATTAGAAAAATCATTTGGCATTTGGCATTTTCATTTGGCATTTTCTTTTCTTGTATATTATACTTCAAATGACACCTTTTCTTAATTATTTCTAAACGCGTAAAAACAAACATCTTCACATTTCTTTTTCATTCTTAAAATCCAACCGTGATGTAGTGGTTTAGCACTTAGCACTCCACTTAGTAGTCAGTAGGTAAATAATTACCCCAACAGGAAATTTAGTATAATTCAAAAAAAAAAAAAAGAAAAGAAAAAGAAAAGAAAACACGCAAGCCACCAGGATATGATAGTAAATTGTCTATCAAAAGTGAGTAGTTTTCTTAGTGGGGGTGGGAGTCAACAGACTTTGGCATCTTTTTGAGTGTTTTGGCATTTTTTGAGTCTTCCCCTGGCATTTTGTTGAAAAATAATCTGGCAACCCTATTGGGAATGGCGATAAGTTTACAAATGGCGGCGTACGACAACAAGCTTTAACTTGACACACAACAAAAACATTGTTATGTTGATTTCCTGGGATGAAATGTTAAATACTCCAACTCCGTCTGCATTAAATGGCTCTGTCTTTGGACCCAATCATTTGTGTAGAATTTTCACCCTATAAATTTTAGATGATGCATTAATCGATGAATGGTGTACAAGTTGAGTTGAAGTTGAGGAAATTCTCATCAGATTCAGATTAATCATCGTTATTTGCCAAGAATTCTTCATGACTGCAATCTTGTCAAAAAAGTATGTTGTTCATGGTGCTCAATAGCTTTCGTCTTTACTTCTTGTCATTCCTTTATATTGGACAAAGAAGGGTAATGGATTTGCTATCTTGTGCATATTTTTAATTTTTATTTTGACATGAAATTTAAATATTAAAAATGTTTTCTTGTACTGTATACTTCGTTTAAAAAGTTTGACACATTATAAATATTTAAACCCACGTTTATATCATATTTTCTTCCGTTAATTATATCTAGTTGCAACGAGTTGTTTTCACCAAGGTAATAACTGTTGTAGTAACAATGTTGTGACTCAACGAGGCCCGAGTTGCATCATTACTGTTGTAGTGTAAAGGCGAGAAATGAAAGATGAGGTTTCGAGGACTGCCTGTATTGGGTCAAGGATTGGATGACTGAGTAATAGTAATATTAGCTGTTTTCTAGCAAAGTTAGCATTAGAGTCAAATCATGGTTAGCGATTTAATAGGACTGATTGATAGCAAACTCTGGCCCTTGTGCTGTGTCCCCAGGAAAGGCACTTTGAATACATTACTTAACTGGACTCAATTGTGAGAGAACACCTGACAATAGATGATACAAATTGAGAATTAGCACACAAAGAGTATCTAACATGGTACTCGTACTGTTAAATAAGAAAATTGTACCAAATTCTCTGTTGGGAGAATATATAGAGAGCATTATGAAATACATTGAGCATTATATAATATAACTATAGAAATGTTCCATCATTTATATAATTATTTACTCAATAGATTTGACAAATGGGGCTTTTGATAATGATTTAATTTTAAACAGATTATTCCACCATGAAAGTGCGTCTTGACGTTCTTGCATCAACAACCATAAAAAGGAGAAAGCCATGGGCCCATGTAATTTGGCTGGGAAAGGTTTGTGCTTTTCTTTAAAAGATCCCTTTTTTATTTTAAAAGAAGCTATTTTTTTTCTTTCAAGCTTAAATTAAAGAAAAAAAAAAGAATGTTTTAATAATCTTCAATCAATCAGTATTTTATTTAAATTTGCACTCACAATAGTCATAGAATAACTTGTTTTGTGAGGGCCACTCCATTTATGATATGGTCCCTCATACAAAATGGCATTTCACTTTTTATGTTCTTTTGCAATACAACAAATAGGACTTCACATAACAAAGAAAATATTGATTGGCAAAATTATTGTCTTATTTTTTTTTTTATTATGTGGGGGGATGTGCAAGAGGGTAGTTATAAACCTTTGTTATGAAACTTTTCTGAAACTTATTTTCTTAATTTTGCAGGAGAGGGAGAGTTTATTTCTTCTAGATGAGAAACGTTTAAGTGTTCTCTACGTACCTTCTGGAAAAACAAAGAGGACTGTACCAAAGATTTCTAATGTGTTGTCAGACACTGTCTACCTGACTTCAAACGAGCAAGGTAACATTTAGAAGGCTTCTAATCATAAGGGAATTAATTAAAAAACAACACCAATAACGATAATAACAACAACAAGAAAGCATCATTCAAATTATTTCATTCTTTAATGATGATAAGACAATTTTTATAATTGTGTTTCAGTTTAAAAGATAGATAAATTATATTCCATTGCTATAACCATTTGAATGAAATCAAAACAATGTAAATAATTTTTAGTGAATAAGATTGTTGTGCCTTTGGATTTGTTTGCTCTTTTTTTTCAGCTTAAAGGCCATTGTAAATGAAAATGCTTTTTCTTTCTTTTTTTCTCCTTTGATTTTTATATTTAAAAGGAACTCATTTAGTGGGTCTGCAGTCGTCTGGTGAGCTGTTTCTCTGGCATAAAGACAGCGATGAATTGAAGACGATTTGTGGACTTGCACTTTTGTTACAAGGAGGGAACATTACAGTCAGTGGTAAGTGGTGTTTATAGTGTCTTGAATTAGAATTATATATATATATATATATATATATATATATATATATATATATATATATATATATATATATATATATATATATATTATTTTAATATTTACCACAATGTTTGAGACAGTCTACATTAATGTTTCAGGCCTAATTAGCCATCGTCAGGACTGTGTGTTACATGAGTTTGGTTTGTTGACTGTTGTTGTTTGTTGAAGACCGCTGAAACATTAATGTAGACTGTCTCAAACATTGTGGTAAATATTAAAATAATAATTCTCTCCATTGCTACATGTCGAGCACTTTTCGTACCATATTTGTATCAAGCACGATTCAATATATATATATAATATATATATATATATATATATATATATATATATATATATATATATATATATATATATATATATATATATATATATATATATATATATATATATATTTGTTTGGTTGTTTTAAGGGTTTTTATTTGTTTAATAATAATAATAATAATATATAATAATAATAATAATAAATAATAATAATAAAAAAACAATAATAGTAATAACAATACAATACAATAATAAAATAATAATAATAATAATAATAATAATAATAATAATAATAATAATAATAATAATAACGATGATGATGATGATAATAGTAATAGTAATAAAGATGATAAAAAATAAACAAGAAATATCATTTGGTGGTGTGAGTCATTCATTCCTCATGTATTATATCCAGAAAGTTTAAGACGCATAAGTTTTAGTCAAAACAAGATTGTAATGCACTGGAACTTGAATGAATTAATGAATTCATAGATGTTTTTAGAAATGAAATAAATTGTGTAACACTCATTGTCTATGTAGCTACAACCATAGATTGCAGGTTGGCTATTCACCCACCATATTTACCATCCATTTCTTCTATTAAGATATTGTTAAACTTGGTTTTGTCGCCATACATTCTACCTTCATCAGATGGAAGTGCCATTGTGTTCCCATCCCCTGACTGTACAAGAGTTGTTGTGGTTGCGGGAAATAAGCATATCTTCGTTTGGGAAAGAGAGAGATCTGCCTCGGATTCTAAAAATAACACATTACTGGGAAAATGGTCAAAAGTGGAACCGCCTGAGACTATCTGGATCGCATCCACTGAAAATAAAAGTGTTTGCACCCATGCTGTCTTTACTAACAAGGAAGTAAGATTTTCTTATTTTGGGCTTATGAACTGATATGAGTAAGAATTTTTGGGCATATTAAAAAACAAAAAAAAAACAAAAAACCAACAAACAATTATAATTACACTGAATTTTCTTCTGACTGAAAGGTTTTCTATTGTATAAAAACACTTGATATTTGAAATTAATGTATTCTTAGGCTTGTGTGTGAATATGAAACTTTATTTTCATCTCAGATATTTGGATTTTCATTTGACTGAAAGGTTTTCTATTTCATAAAAACACTTAATATTTGAAATTAACACTATTCTTAGGCTTGTGTGTGAATGTGAAATCTTATTTTTATTTCAGATACTCGGAGATTCATGTCAGCTTAGCATTGTCTTCAATCATAAGAGCAACTTAAATGTTGTGTCTCTCTTCTTACATTTCAATGGCTCGTCAAACAGGTTGGTATTCCGACTGATTCATCCAATCAGGGTGGTTTTTGGGTTTTTTTTGTTTTTTTTTTTGGAAAGGGGGTGGGATGGGGAAGGGGGGAGGGGGTGTTGAGTGAAAGGATTTGAAATTGAAATATCAAAAAAAGTTTGAGTAAGAAACAATTAGATTTTTCTTTGCGATGAGAAATTCATTTGTTTGATATGCTATGATAAGGAACCCCCCCCCCCCCCCCCCCCCCTCGAAAGAAAAGAAGAAAAAAAGTTGTCAATTTAGTACATAAAACTGTAGAGGCATTAGATTTAGTGAGAAAAAACATTCTAGTATGGTGCAAATTTTACATCAAAATACACATGTTGGATATGGTACATGTTTGTTTATTGGCGTCAACAAGATTAAGGATATTCTTACTACTCCCAGCAAAAGAAATGGTGGCAATATGTTGATTCGTTTTTCTATACTTTTAATTTTGTAACCAACCATTCACCTAACCCCCCCCCCCCCCCCCCCCTCCTCCCAAAAACAAAAAAAAAACAACTGTACGACAATGCAGAACTATCTTTTTTAAATTATATTTTTATATGTTGTTATATAAACCAGGAATATCAAATATACTGATTTCCCCGTGAACGCTATTAAAATTAAAGGATCATTATGCATCTAGTTCATACTCTGTGTTATTTGATTTATAATTTGTTTTGATTGTTCATTTCATTTTACAAAGCAAGTGGATAAAGTATGTAATACCTTGTGTGTAATGTAAAATATACATGCACTGCAAAGTAAGTTTTATTTTTGTTCATAGTTACGGCAGTTTGTGTATGATTTATAATGTATTAAAATATAAACAATTTTCATGGTTTGTTCCATGATTACAGACAAGATAGAGAACTGCAGATTTATCACCTTTTTCCACCCATATATTTTTTCGACCATTTCAATTCACTACTTCCCATCTACTCTTTCTTCTCCACAACAAGTCCCGAGAATACCTTCAAAATATCAGCAGAATGGACTTGTCTCCAGTACCCCATTAAGAACATCAATTCGGGATGTGAGGCTATGTCAATGAAGGGTGCTTACCTATCTCAGTACACTCACGATGGTCAAGTCTTAGCGATTGCTGTTAATCAGAAATCTCCTCTCTTGACCAACATCCTCTATGTGTCTGCCTTGACTGAGACTGTTTTGGTGTCTGACCTCAGAGGATGCGGCTTGAGAGAACCAGACAAGAAAAGAGGAAAGTAAGTAAAAACTTGTCAATCCTTCTTTATGTAGATTGTATCCTCATTTTTAAAAATCGTCTGAAAAGGTTTGTATGGTAAAGTTTCAGACAAAGCTTAAAGTAAGTTACAAAGGAACAATCATGCCAAAAAAATCAGCCTACCCTGACTCGGGGGGGGGAGGGATCAAACCTCAAAAAATTAATCCTTCAGAGCCATAAGGCCCATGGAGCCGCATTTTATTCCAGTTTCTATAGCATGAAAATGACATTAGCAATGGCTTGCTACCTTTTGGTTAGGATGCTGGTCTATCAAAGTAATTTTCCTTTTTTTTCCTTTATTTTCTTCTTTTTTTGACTGACACATGTCGTACACAGCGCTACTTATGACTTAGATTACTCTAGCTTATTTTTATATGGTATACAATAGCTTGTCATATTGTCAATCTCAATGGGACCATTTCCACCTTGTTCCTTTCAGACAATACTGGATTAGTGACATGTCCTGGACAAGTGACAATTTATTCTTGGCAATAATCCTGCGGAACGGGTCTGCTGGGTTGTTGTCACGCCTTGGGGAACCTCTTGTGTTAGTTTCCAAGGGATGTTCTGTTGAAATGGGCCCGTCCTATTTCCTACCCTTCAGTCCACTAATCTCCATACAGTAAGTTTATATTTTGTTCTACTTTTGTACTTTTATTGTTACAATTAAATTATAGTGTATTTCATATTGGAATATTTGTTGTCAATAAGAACGTAGTCATTTTACTATGTTTTAACTTTTATAAAAATGACAATTATCGACATTATGCATGACATACAGCAACCAACTACTTGTATTTTTGTCCACCTCTGTTTTGTGTTGTTGAATGGTTACTATATACAATTTACCACTCAAATAGTTTATGGATGAGCAAATAGGTAATGATAATTTTTTTAAAGAATGCTATTGCAGTGGTTTGTTCTGAATGAAATAGTATAGACATAGGGTTAAATATTTAGGGTGTTTGTTCCACTGAGTTTGTGTTGTCTAGGTTCTGTTGTGGATCATGTGCTACAAAGGAAGCACTCAGATACCTTGTCTTGTCATTAAGTCGCAACTCCATGCTTCGAAGATAATCGCCATTGTGAGTGTGGTGAGAACAAATATGATCATGCTTTGTAATGTTTTTTAGTTAAGCATTTTATTTATCTTTTTCTTTATTTGTTAAATGATTTATTTATGATTTTAATTCATACACACCTATGTGTAGATGTCTATTAGAATTTACTTGAGTGTTTCTTTTTTTAGCAGCACTCCCATTCTGTGAGACTAGGATATGGTCTCAGGCAGGTTGTCCTAAAACTAATCCCCTTTAATATCCCCAGGCATCAGTAAATTCAAAAGAGTGTTTTGGGCATGGCATTAAGCTACTGTAAATCTTTTGAATAAGTATGACGTTCACAGTGCCGGAAACCTTCTAATATTTAATTTGATTTATTTCATATGACATACTATATTAATATAGGATTATATAGATACTATATAATTATGAGTTTTTTTATAATGCATATTATTTAATTTTAAAAAAAACAACCCAAAAACAATTTTTATGTTGAAGAATTAGGAATGTTATATTTTGACTGGGCTGTTCATTTCTTCAATTTTCTTCCTCAGATCAGACAGACCAAAGTCAGAAAGGAGTGACTTCAATCCATCAATCAATTCTGATCTTGATCCCTTGAGGCAGTTATTTTCTGTCAGCACACATCCTACATTGCCAATCGTTCTTTTCTCCGATGGATACATGGTCACCATCACCCAGCTCCCCAGTGAATTTAGCCCCATGATTTTCATGCGAGATTTGGTTCTTGAGTCTTCATCTCATTTGAAGCAAGTGGCTGAGAGCCAGAGACTGGATCTGACGTTGGCCAATGCTTACAACCTACCTGCCGGGGATTTAGAAGGCGTCAAGATATCACCCCATGGATCAGCACAAAGAAATGTCCCTCACACTAAAGTCAACACGCAATCACAGTACACTTTTGAAGAGGCAACTTTAAGCCTGAACGACACGATAGACAGTGAAGTTAGTTTTGCCTTGGGAGATGAGAGTGTCTCCGCTGCGCGTCCAGGTGCTATACACAATGTAAACTCTGGGAAAGTGATCTTTGGAGAAGCCGATAATCTCTTAGTCACAGAGGGATCTTTTTTGAATGAACCAAACTCCACAATGAAAGCTTTGCAGTTAGCAAGACATAACTTGTTTAATGTTTGGAAGCTCGCAGCTAGTACTACTGAGCTCTGGTCGGCAAATTTTGATAAGATAATCAGTCACACTGTGCACAATATGGTCAAGTTGTTTTCTCTCATCTTAGATTGTCCACAAATCAAAGATTTGCTTGATGAAGCTCTAGGTGGGAGTAATAAGCCATCACCTGTACAAACTGCAAGTTTATTTAAGGTAGGTTGCGAAAGCAGATAATAATTATTGTGGTTATTTAGTTTCTATACTCAGCTATGAATTTAAATACACCATGCTACAAGTACCATAACAGTAGGACTGTGCTTTACAATTTAACTTAACGCAGTGTAATTAAGACAAATACTCAGACATTATTTCTGAACAAAGACAACTCTGTTTGAAATCTGATAGAGTGGGAGAATTAAGTGAAAATGAAATCTGATAGAGTGATAGAATTAAGTGAAAAAATCATTTTTCAAGAGCCCTCCCCCAAGTTGCTAAGAGCACAGTTCTAACTCGATACCAAAAGATTAACAAGTGCAGTAATTTAAAAAATAAAAATTTGATCAATGGGCTTTGTTTAGTCCACACCCAACAAAATACTACAACAAAATTGTTTATATTTATAAAGGGCAACCATTAATTTACTTTATCTTTTGATCTGAACAAGTGTGTATGAAAGGTGCCAGACAAAGCAAGAAAAAAAAATAGAAGAAAAAAACCATCCCAAAAGATCAGTCTACCTCGACTGGGGATCGAACCTCAGAACTTCTGATTACCGGTCAGACGTGCTACCATTACTGATTTTTTGGGATGGTTTTTTTCTTTTATCTTTCTTTCGTGCTTTGTCTAGCACCTTTCATACACACTTGTTTGGATATTTATCTTGCACTGGTGCCTGCTCCTTAATTTCTTAATTTTATATTTATCTTTTGAGAATTTCAAAATAGATATAACATCTTTATAATAGCGATATATGAGATTTAATTTCTTTTTTTAAGCTGTTATATTAATTCTTGCTCAATGTTCTCACGATGTTCCGCACAAAACCATGCAGCTTGCTACTTGGGAAATTACATATTATTTTTCTTAAAATTTTTTAATTTATTGTTTTCAAATAAGCACAAGACGTATTGAAACCTTGAAGTTGAAATATAACAACATTCTTAATTCACACATTGTTATTCTATCTTTGCAGGTGATTTCAATGTATCGCCAACTGTTAGACCTACTACAATTTGACTGTCAACAAAGACACTTACTGGCAGCTGTGATCCAACTCTGCCACAAATCTCTAATGACCATACTAGGCAGTGTCGGTCTAGTCAACTCGGATCCACGACTGAAAACTTTGACGGGATGCTTCACATTGCTAAAATTTACTGAAAAGAGTCTTCAAACTACGTACGTGGGTCTTCCAAAGAATTTGCTCAACAAAGGCCTTACTCCACGGTTTACTGTCGGGGAGGGAGACTACCAGATGCAGATTGGAGGAGGGGAAGGGTTGCATGATGACGCACAATTAGCTAAAAGGTGTGGAGATTTTTTAAGTCATTAATTTTATATGTAAAGTAAAATAAAGGGAGTAAAAATGACTCTTATAAAAGATACAAAACAAAGTAAATTGCGTTTCGTTCCTTGGCCAGGTAAACAATGTAATATAACATATTTCCTTTTCTTGTTTACCTTACGGACAAAATGTCGTTTACTTTGTTTTGTATCTATTATAAGTCATTTTTACTCCCTTTATTGTACTATACATTTTATTGACACTCATTTAGGCAGCTCTAGATTTTGGTATTAATTTTATATACTTTTAAAATGCTTTCCTCCTTCTTTTTCCCGATAAGTTTGAAATATTTTGAGAGCATATTCATGAAAATGTTAAATATAAGATGAAAGAAAGAAATGTGTTTTTATTCTTGTTTTTTTTTTGTTTTTTGTTTGTTTTTTTTTGGCAATTTTATCTTTATGAGGTATCAGTTGTAATGAGTCTTTAGCATTTTCCTGGTCTCATGTACAATATTTCATAAGAATACTTGCTCGGGTTTTAGTGATCCTTTTCACCTGTATGGTGATTGCCATATGATTATTCACATATATATTTTACTTCTCTCTTACAATTCATCAAGATAATTCTTTAACATGTTTAATAATAATAATGCTGCTGCTGAAGATGATAATGATGATGATAATAAATAATAATAATAATAATAATAATAATAATAATATAATAATAATAATAATAATAATAATAATGAATAATAAATAATAATAATGATAATAATAATAATAATATAATAATAATAATAATAATAATAATAATAATAATAATAATAATAATAATAATAATATAATAATAATAATGATAATAATAATAATAATAATAATAATAATAATAATAATAATAATAATAATATTAATAAATCTTTATTGACCATAAATATGGCAATTAGTCATTTAGTTACACATACACATTATAACAATAAAATATGCAAAGAGGAAATACATCATACAGATATTTCTCTTCTTAATGCGCTCTCTCTCTCTCTCTCTCTCTCTCTCTCTCTCTCTCTCTCTCTCTCTCTCTCTCTCTCTCTCTCTCTCTCTCTCTCTCTCTCTCTCTCTCCTCTCTCTCTCTCTCTCTCTCTCTCTCTCTTCTCTCTCTCTCTCTCTCTCTCTCTCTCTCTCTCTCTCTCTTCTCTCTCTCTCTCTCTCTCTCTCTCTCTCTCTCTCTCTCTCTCTCTCTCTCTACCTCTCACTCTTTCTTCCATGCACTCATTCCCAATTCTGTTTTCATCATCAGACTGACCTCTACTTGGACACTGTTATACAAAGCTGTTGCCCAGTTTTTGTCCAAGAATGATGCTGAGACATCAGACCTGAGACAGGGACAGGCCTTGCTTTCGGCTATACAGCAATGTCTCCTAGAATTGGATGCCAATGTGCCTCAGATGAATATTCAAAAGGTGGCTCAAGGTATGTTTTTTTTTCCTTATGTTTTTTTTTTCATTCTTATTATCTCATTAAATTTTTTTTTTTTTGTGTGTACCTGGTCGGGTGTAATTAGTTTAGTTTTATAGTATTTCATTTTGAGGTCTTCCAATGTTATTTTATTGTGAGTTTTTTTAATTTTTAAAATATATTTATTTATTAATTGTTTATTTTTTTTTGGTGGTACCAGCTTAGTTAGTTTTCAAAAAAATGTAATTTCATTCCGAAGCCTTCTCATTGTCTTTTTAAATTAAAAAAAAAATTGTTTCAAATTAATGCAATATATGCTTTACAGTACTATTTTCATTTTAACCCCCCCCCCCCCCCCCCAAATAAAAAATTAAAAAAATTGAAGCATTTTGTCTATATTTTTTTTAATCAATCAATTTATTTACAGGAGACAAATTGAGTTTAGATGGCAAGCATACGTTAGCAATGAATGCTTGGAAGAATCAACTTCAGAAATATCAAGGTAATTTTTTGAATTATCTTTGAATAAGACTGAGTTACTTACAGCCATATTGAGATATTCTAGTGTTTTGGACAAGCCAGTGGTAATCAATTTTTAACTTTCCCTTATTATGTTTTACAATTTATTCATTTACATAGTCATCATTTCAATGACATTAATATATACATTCGTATTATGTATATTACTTATTAATTGAAAATCTCAATTGTATGAAAGTGGGCCCAACAAATGAATGTTGTTTGAGAAAATTTTACTACAATTCTCGACTCTGATACTTAAGTTTGTTAGATATTTAATAATTTGAAATTGCGATATGAACTGTAAATGGTCAAATTAACAATGAATATTGGTTATATAGGGGCTGAAGTGGCTGAGTAGTTAAGGCATTGCACTGTGATCCAGAAGGTCTCAGGTTCGGGCCCTGCTTCAGGTGCTTTCGGTTTTTTCTTGGGCAAGATTATTAACCCCAAATTTGCTCTATTGGACAACTTGGGTGATTCCTGTTGGCATCAGACATTTTGTTTCATGAATTATCTATATTCCTTCGTGGATATCTTATGATGTCATGGTGAAAGGGCATAGAGATTGGTTATATAACATAGAAAAATGTTATCGGTGCATGGAAAGTATAAAGCGCATTTCAAGTATTCTAAAGCTGATTAGCTTTTAAACGTTACGTTACAATAGAAATACGTTACAAAGTATATTTATGAAAGTACTTGATGTGAAATAAATACTATTTTAGCCAATCACAAAAAAAGGGAGTGAAATGTTTTATGTTTACAACACTTATTTTCAGAAAAGGGTAGCGCAAAGAATGCAGCCCGTCTGTTTCATTCCTTACTGTACACGTACATCTTGAGGAATGATTTGACGTCTGCCGTCTCTTTCATCGACAATCTGATTGTCAAGGCCAGTTTTGATATCGATAGTGACATTGACCCTGACCTGAAAGCACATAGAGCTGACCTGCAACCATCCCTTATGACATTTGTATCAAACACGCTGAGGACTCAGGTATATAATATATAACATATAACATTATATTAATTATAATTCCTTTTTCTATCCATTCTATGGATGATCATTGGAAAAACTGGATGCTGTACTCAATCTTAAAAAAATTACATCTGTGGCCTGCTAAATTTACTTTATGCCTATCACTGAAGAATTAAAATTGTGGGCAGCAGTTGATTTTTTTTCTTTTTGTATCTTTTTTTTTTTTTTTTTGTGGGACTTAATCTCTTACATATGAATTTCATACTCGCCATAAAATTCATAATCTTATTAAGTTTTATTTAAATTTTATTTTTAAACATTTTTTCCCCCTTTGATATTAAAAAAAAAAACAACAATAAACTGCACATCATTGAACAATAAGCAGGCTTAAATTTATCTTTATCAAACAATAAAAGGCAACGTAAATATTATATTTGTATAAATTTCATTCAATTTGGAGAGCTAATTTCAAGTTTATAAAAATGAAAAATAATGATAAAAATACCAAACAATTGACTTTGGCATTATTATTAATTTAAAGAAATGTTACATTTTTATTTATTTATTTTCTCACCATACCCCCCCCCCCTTTCCCCTAATCTCCCACTCCCCCCACTCTTCTCCAGGCATTCCAAGAACCAGACATGGTGCCATGCATCAGAGACCGAGCTATCCGCCAAGTGGTTCAGTCTATATCCAGATTCATGGCTGCTTACTTCAGCAACCAGACATTATTCATCTTCCCACCACACAACCCAACTCCGTTACCAGCCGTTCATTTTGAAACTTCCATCATCAGTAAGAATTTATTCTTAAATTAAAGCAGCGTGTAAACTAGTGGGGGCAGCGTGGCTCCGTGGTACCGTCTTTGCTTCTTACCCGAAAGGTACTGAGTTCAATCACCCGCCGCTGCGTTGTGTGGCCTTGTGCAAGTCATCTCACCCTAGCTCACTTTGCGGCGCTGCTCTGCGGCTGACGCTTGGGTTATTCCAGTCTTCCTTTGGAATAGACCCTAAAGACAAATTTCCCTTTGGGGATGAATAAAAGGAATTTTATTTATTTATTTTATTTATTAATATCTAGCTGTAATGATTATTTCACTTAAAAAATTTCTTTTGGTTTAACTTTTGATTTATTCCAAATTAGTAATGGTTATTATTCCTTTATATCAATTTCAGTTCCAAAACGCTTTCTTTATTATTTTCTTTTTTCTTCTTTTTTTTTATCGTCTTGTTTTGTTTTATTCATTTGTCTATTTGTTTGACTTTTTTTTTGTGTGTGCAAATTCTAAAGGTCATAAATTGTCTTTGATATTTTTAAAATATTTTTTTCATCATAGCATATTAATTTTTTTTTTTTTTATGCAATCTCACTGGTAAAGTTCATAAATTAAGTTGGATGCAAAATTTATTTGATTTCTAATCAGATCAGCGATATTCATTTTGGTTCATCCACCTCACATATATTGTGTTACTGTTCTAGTGATAATTTTGCATCCCCTTCTTTGATTTGCTTTTTTTTTTCACTCATCATAAACAGTCAAAATAATTGATTCAGTGTATGTCTTACAGGATTAAAAAAAAAAAATTGATTTAATTGCATTGATTGGGATTTTCTATCAAGTTGCACAATAATACAAACCTATATTTATTGCAGCTATGTGGTCTAGTGGTATGACACTCGCTTTCGGATCGGAAGGTCCTGGGTTTGAGCTTCACTTAGCACATAGTTGAGTCCTTGGAGAAGGCTCTTTACTCACATTCTCTCACTGTACTCAGGTGTAAAATGAGTACCTGGCTGTTAACAGCGTTGTCTCTGTCCGAAAAAATTGTAACATCGCCTATCAGGCGTTGTCCCATCCTAAATGTTAAATGTTGCTGTTGGCCAGGGACCCCTTGTAAAGCGCTTTGAGCACATTTAGTGGATATTGCGCTATATAAAAGCTCTATTTTTTAATTTTTACATTTATTTTTTTGTATCTATTTCATTTTGTTTTGTTCAAATCCAATTTTCTCAGACAGCCGCATTATCCCAAAGTATCATGAAGATTTGGCTGCAATCATTCGCCACCAGAAACTGGGCACCATCTGGACAGTGGAAAGGACGCTGGAGTATCTGTTACTGAGTGGTCTGGTGTGCGAGGCCACTTGGTTTGCTGACCGAATGGGGGATTGGAAGGCTGCTTACCAGCTTTCCGTGTCTCACACATTGCACAAGAAACTGGCTGCTCCTCTTTACATCGGGTAAAGATCATTATTTTCTTATATATAAGATGATGGTGATGATGATGTTGTTGTTGTTGATGCCGTTTTCTCAATGACTATGATGTTACTAGTGTGCATCTGTGTGAGTGTTTCTATGTCAATATTGTATTGTTATAAATGTGTAACCAAATGACAAGTGCCCCTTTTTTGAGGACAATAAAGATTTATTGTTATTATTATTATAACACGCCCCTAAGAGTTTATACATACATCTGTTTTATTGTCATTTTAAAGATTTTTTTCTTTGATGCTAACCTTTTACTTCCAAACCGATTATACTAGCCTCAATAGATTTCAATTGTCTCTTGAAATAAATGGTTTCTTTTTTTTTTTTCTTTTTTTTTATCTTGAATTATTATGTTTTTAAAATTTACAGATGAAAATGCTTAGTCTCTTATTTTTATTGGAAATTGATAAGTTGTATGTGGTCTTTCAATGCCATTTGGCCCATAGAGCCGGAGTTTATCCAAGTGTCTATAGTATAAAAAGGGGCTAAAGCAAATTACTTACTACCCTTTGGATATGACACTAGTCTATTGCAAAGTACTTTTCACCAGATTTATCAGGCCCAGCTCTCCAATCTCTGCTGGAAATGGAAAGAGGCTGGGGGGGGGGGGGGGGGGGGGGGTGTTCAGAAAAAAAATCTTTGACTTCACCCAGGAATTGATCTCAGCCCTTTGCTTGTGAAGTGAGTGGTATACCAACTGAGCTATCGGGATCCTTGTCAATATGTTGTAAACAATCAATTTTCAATTTTAAGGATACATTAAACAATAAGAATTAGTATTTGTGGCTATGTGGTGTTGTGGTATGACACTCGCTTTTGGATCGGAAGCTCCTGGGTTCTTGTCCTAAATGTTAAATGTTGCTGTTCGACAGGGACCCTTTGTAAAGCACTTTGAGCACGTTTAATGGATATTGCTCTATATAAAAGCTCAATTTTTAGTTTTTTAAAATGATATTTACATAGATTGGATCTTCAATTTGGTAAAAATATAAACAGTGAATAGTATCAATGTACCATTACTTGGTCATCACTTTATATCCTTTTATTACCTATTCACCTTAGTGATTATTGGGACAGCGTGTCTCAGCGGTATGGGACCGAGTTCGACTACCCGCCTCGTTGCGTGGTCTTGATTGAGCAAGTCACCTTATTCCAGTCTTCCCTTGGAATAGACCCTAAAGACAAATTTCCCCTTAGGGATGAATAAAGGAAATTTATTATTTATTTATTATTATTATTATTTTTATTATTATTATTATTGCGTGGTCTTGATTGAGCATGTCACCTTGCCCTAGCTCACTTTGCAGCACTGCACTGCGACTGGCGCCTGGGTTATTATTATTATTTATTATTATTATTATTATTATTATATTATTATTATTATTATTATTATTATTATTATTATTATTATTGTTGTTGTTATTATTCTGTAAACAATTTACCTATAGGCAAAAGAAACCCCTGTCACTGTCTGACTGGCTGACCCCCGAGGCCATCATGAAACGGAAGCTTGATAGACTTATCAAAGACGGTAATGTTATATTCTATTATAAAGGACATATTTGTATCCAGAGCTAGTTTTATTACATACTTAAACGTGATCCAAAGCTGTTTGCAAGATATTTTATAATAATCCTTGATGTCATTTATATGCAAGTGAATTGATGTATATTCATCATAACCAACGAAAGAATGATATTAGAGAGGCTTTAGATGGGAGCATTATGTATTGTTTCCATCTGAAGCCTCTCTATTTTCATTCTTTTGTTAGTATTCTCACGATGCCAGGCTTCAGGCAGCCCACACTGCTTTCTATATTCATCATTTATCATATATTTTTAAAAAATAGTTTTCTCTTTGTGTGTGTGGGTTTAAAAAAAATTTTTGTTTTGTTTTGTTTTTTTTTGTTTTTGTTTTTTGTTTATTATTTGGAAGTAAGGGGGGGGGGGGGGGGGGGGGAGGAGGTTAGTCCTTATTTGTGTAAAAGAGAAAAACAAAATGATGGCAACATTCAATTTTAGGCTGGTACAGATTTTTTCATGAACATTCAGATTTAGAAAAAACAAAATGGTATTATGATTTGAACTATGTGATAGGTTTACTCAATGTTGCAATGCTGTCTCTCGTAGAAATCATTTATCTTAGTTATTGTTCATGGCAATTCTTAGTAATATCAATAGCAATGTTGTCTTTAGGAAAAAGACAGTATGTTTCCTTGTAATATGTAGCCATATACTGTCTTTTTCCTTAAGAGCACAGAATTGTTCAATAGTTTAGTAAAAATATAAAAGATACAAAACAAAGTAAACGACGTTTCTGCCTTTGGCCTTCTTCAGGTAAACAAAAAAAAGGAAATAAGGTATATTACATTGGAATTATAGTTAAAACATTATAGGTAAAAATATGTGTGTTTGTGTGTGTGTGTTTATGCGCGCAAGTGCAAGGGAAGGAGAGAGAGAGAGAGAGAGAGAGGGGGGGGGGAATGGAGAGAGAGAGAGAGAGAGAGAGAGAGAGAGAGAGAGAGAGAGAGAGAGAGAGAGAAGGACAGGCAGGTTCTAAAACATAATCTACTTTTCCTTGGGACTCAAATCAGTTCGAGAGAGAGAGAGAGAGAGAGAGAGAGAGAGAGAGAGAGAGAGAGAGAGAGAGAGAGAGAGAGAGAGTGACAATGAGATAAAGTAATGAGATGAAATGTAAACCAAGATCAAAACTATATTATAAATATAGCATAAGATAGGGGGAGAGGAAGGGGGGGGGGGGGATTTTTTAATACATCATATGAGCCAAGGTCAAAAGGTGCCAATTTTTTTTCTCAAAATAAAAGTGACATAATAGTCCATTCATGTTTCTATATGTGTAGCAAAAACCCTGTACTTCATGAATCAAAGGCCCTTTAGATAACTTTAAGGTCTAACGCAGCATAATATCGTCAACAATACCTATAGGTTGCTGGTGTCACCTGTGACCGGTGACACCAAAATGAGACAAAAAACTCAATAACCAAATGATTTTTGTTGAGTATCAAACTTTATTTAGTAAGTTATAGACAAAAAGACACAATCAACAACAATCATAGTACAATAATATTACCAACTATTGGAGAAAATGTTGCTTTTTGGTGTCATCGGTCACAAGCAACATAGAATGCAAATATATTATTTCATAAAAATGTTTGTGCATTAACAACAACAACAATATTGCATATGCTTATTACCAGCTATGTTCAGAAACTTTTGGAATAAAATGTTGGGAAATAATGTGACCAAAGCATATCTTATTTAGCGACATTGTGTCACTTGTGACATTAGACCGATGACACCATTACTTATGTCACAAGCAATGCCAAATTGCAATTTCGACAATATATCATTAATTTCAGTCAAACCAGTGTAATAACCAAAGTTAAATATGGAATTTAATAATATTTCAGAAACCAAAGACTTCAAAAATAGAAATATACATGGAGATTAGAGCATCTGAATGTGACTTGTGACATAAGACCGGTGACACCATTACTTATGTCACAAGCAACACCAAATCACACTTTCGTCCATAATATATCATTATTTTCAGTCAAAAAAGCACAATAACCTACTCTAAAATGAAATTCAATAATATTGTAAGAAACTAAATACTTTCAAATTGGAAATATACTTAGAAATTAGTAATACCATTGTTGCTATTACTTTGGTCAATATCGGCACTAGAACGCAATTTTGCCTCAATAAATCAAGAATAGCAACTGAACACATGTAATATAGCCTGTTAAAATGTAATTCAATGACATTTCAAGCTTTGAAGAACATGAAAACAGAAATACATTAGAAACTTCAAACTTAAGTGTCACCTGTGACATTTTAACCAATGACACCAATGGTCACAAAAAGTACCAGAAGTCATACAAACACTAGATAAATATCAGCCATGGTAATGAATTCATGTAACCATACCGTAACATCCGCCCTACTGCTCAAATCTGCTAGTTTGTAGTAATTTAGTGTGTTAATAGTAAATCAAATCAAATTTCTTGACAACCCTTCTTTTATCTGAATTCGTCAAAAGCTTGAGTTTTGTCTTTTTCTTGATTGATACAACCCTGAAACATAAAAAATTAGAAGTACAAGGAAATAATTAACTGTGTCAAAATCACAGTCTTATGTGAGATGTCATAATATCATATTTGTAAATAGAATAACAGCTGAAAACAATTTTTTTTGGTGGCACTTTGTAATATCCAATATCAAGTGTTGCTTGTGACAATGTAAAATAGCGATGACACCAAAGTTCAACTTACCTTTTCTGCCTGGAGCCACGCTGGAAAGGCAAATGAAAGTGCTGCACTTCAAAGACTGGTTAGAAGGGTGGATCAAAATTGCGAATCGCCATTTAACGAAACAAACTTCCACGTGTTCACGCATGCCGTGTTGCTTGTGACAAATGACACCAAAACCAATAAACCTCAATATCGGCAAACGGTATACATTTACTCCAAGATTTGAATTCAGATAGTAAATCTATGCTTTTTTCTCATAATAAAACATTTTATAAACATTAAACATGAGCTTTAAAGTTTCGTGTCGAGTCTTAGTATTGTGCTGTGTTTGATGACACCAAAGGTCACAAGCAACACCAACTTTTTAAGAACTCTATTTGAAACTTAATCAGATATGTAATATCCTGCAATTGTGTTTAAAAGTAAATTTTGACTTTATACTATTAGTCAAATTTCAATCACGTGAGCTAAAACATCACATTTAATTTCTACATGATTTCTAAAAAGGTGATGCGTTGACCTCGTTTTAAGCACATGCCAAACAGCATTCAAATTTGACTTTCAAGTTGTTTATTTCATGTTCTGTTGAACAGAGTATGTTGAGCTATCTCATTTTATCTCTTCTTCATATTATCAATTGATTACAAGCATTAACCCAATGAAAACAGCCCATAATTAAGTAAAAATCAAATTTTCTTAACACTGGTATCAGGCGGGCACCTTTTGACCTTGGCTCATATACAAATTATTGTAAATGGTTATTGTTATATATATATTTTTTACAGACATTGACTTGAATGGAAGCAGCTCTGACCTGACTCATCTGGCTGGCGTCCTTGAAGACATTTCATTGGCTGGCGTGATGGGCTTTGTCGAAATAGGGGCGTGGCTTATGCAGGCTCTTATCACCCGCCTCAAATCTGTGGTCAAACAGTTCCCTCCCCTTGTCACCAAGGATTTTTATCTGCCGGCTCCGCCTTGTTACTGTCCTCAGCTGTCAAAGACAGATAAGGTATTTCTGAAGTGTGTTTAAGCTTTTAGCTTGAGGAATAAATTGATAGACAGTAATTCAATAAGTCTATTTTTCTGACTCTTTGAATAGCAGGTTTTAATCTTACATTTGCTCAAAATTTTAAAAAATTAATTATCATGTGTATCCTCACTACTCTCTCATAACATTGTCATCATCTTGGAAAGTTGGAACTTGCTGGAATAAAACGTAATGTTACAAATTGCTATTTATTCTTAGAATTTTGTGTAAGAGTAATATTGAAATGACTGTCCTGTGGCATCACGTTCATTACATACAACAATATTTTTGATCCTCATACATACATAGAATATTTATGGTTATAAATACATGATGATCAGTTCTCACTACCTTTACATTTTGAGGTTCTTATTATAAAGATAGCCTTTATGAGTAAATGAAGCAAATGAAACCACAATTGTTGAGTGTTTTGGAAAATTATATTTTTAAAACCTTTTAACTTTTCATTTTATGACAGAATGAGAATTAGCAATTGAGAAATTAAAGCAATCTAATACAAAATTTTAAAAAGATAATAAAAGGTATTTTTGCAACCGGTAAAAATTAGATAAGAAATTGAATTGAGATCATTGAATTGAATATTCATTAAGTAAAATTTAACCCATCCTACTTCTACAAAGGTTAAGGATTAATCATGTGTTCATTCATTTCTAGTTACGCTACTCCTTGGAGGCTGACGAGGAAATGAAATTGAGGGAGAAGGCATCGTCCATCATCCAATTGTTGATCTGTGTGATGAATGCCACTCATCTCTCCATCCCCGTGGTCACTTGGTATGTCCAGACTCTTAATGGTGTCCAAAGAAAGGCCACTCAATTCAAGGTATAAAGCTCATTAACATTTCCATTGTTTGTTTTTTTTTGGGTTTTTTTTTGCTGTTGGCTTAAAAAGGGTTTTGAGCCCGAAACATTCCGTGTTTGGTATTTTGTTCTTTTTGTATGTTGTTTTATTCATTTTTGTTAATTACTCTTTACAGTCCAAAGCTTCTAGCAGCTTTGTATCACTTTGAATTCAGTTACCGATGATCACTTCTGTACAATTTCAGGCCACGACAGAGCCCCCATGCTTGGATCTGCCTGATGTGTTGTACCAGTATCTCCATTTGGACTCTGACTTTTTCGATGCACCAGACGACGAGTCAGTCATTAGTGTACAGGCTTGTTTCCGTGACCTTTGCTCTCTCGTCTGGCTGCTCCATGCAAGGGATAAGTTATCCATGAGTCTCAGATCCAGGGAGAAGTTTTTAAATCTGGTGAGTATTTGTTTTCTGTCTTATAATATTAATAATTTAAAATCACATTAAGCCAAAACACTTCCTAAAACATTAAATACTGAATGAAATTAAATGTCATATAGGGTTATCTTATAACAATGTAAATCATTTATGTCATGCCTATAGAAACAGCTTTAGACGCCTGTTCTATACAACATCAATGCCATAATTACATGTCATTCAAAAAAAAACATTTGTACAAAGAAAAAATAAACCAGTTTTAGTCGATCAAATATTTTCTAAAAGAACAGGTCTTAATTTTTATTTTAACAGTCGCTTCTGTACTGAATTTTCTTTTAAAAATTTGAAGAGTTCCAAAAATAAAGGGGACAGCATGAGGAAAAGACTTATCAGAAAATATTTTGAAGCCATTTTTTTCCGGGGTGGGGAGGGGGGGGGGGAGTTATTGGGAGACTATCACTAGATCTTAAAGTTCTAGAAGGAGATATAATGATATAGGGTTGCATAATTTTGCATTCAACATAAGCCAGGTGATACTTTAAAAAGAAAATTTAAATAACCATCAAACAATTTTTTTAATCACAAAATGTATTGATGAAATAGTTTAAGCTTCATCTTGTTTCCATAGGGACTGGATGTTGAAAATGGTGAACAGTGGTTGCGTGAATGCTTCTCAACTCTCCAGTGGGCTGTCCATCTCATTGCATTCAGTAGATTCCTGTCTGATGAATCAAACATTTACAAGGTAAGACATAGGAAGAGAAAATGTTTATTTATTTACTGTTAAAAGAAAAAAAAAATGTTAAATGAGCTTTTATATAACCTTGCATTTTTTGCTAATAAAGATTTTTTTTGTCTTGATTTGCAGATAAAGATTAACTTAAAATTCTACTATTTTAAAATGTTACTTTAGGCACGTCGGGACAAAATTTATGTAAGTTATAGGGGGAAAAATGATGTAATACAACTGTTGCTGCTTGAATTTAGATGAAATAAATAACAATAGTCAAATAAAATTCTTCTATTCTATTCTATTCTATTTGATTTTATCCCTCAAGTTTTGGACCTTGACCTTGAAGTCACATGCTTTATCATTTATTTATTTTCCATCAGGTTGTGTTGTCCCTCTTACTGGAGTTGCCCTATACGGAAGATACGGCCGATATTCTGGCAGAGCATCTCTACGATGTTGAAAATTTACACCCTGAAGTACAGGAGAGAATGGAGAGGATGCTAGCCTCTTGGCAGGTGGGATAAATCAAGAGTTATTTTGTTTTGTTTTGGTACTCATCATGCCATTCTGATAACTCAGTTGATAGAGCACTCGCTTCATATGCAATAGGGCTGAGATCGATTCCCAGGTGAATTTGAGATTTTTTGTTGTTGTTATATCACCTAACAGGCGTCATGTCACGTCCAAATGTTAAGTGTTGCTGTTGGGCAGGGACTCCTTGTAAAGCGCTTTGAGCACTTTCAGTGGATAATGCACTATGTACAAGTTCAAGTTAAAAAGTTATCTAACAGCCCCCACCTTATTCCCCACTGGTGTTCACATCCCGAAATTCCTGGGTTCACTCTTCACTGGTGATCACATAATAATAATAATGATAATAATAATAATAATAATAATAATAATAATAATAATAATAATAATAATAATAATAATAATAATAATAATAATAATAATAATGATAATAATGATAAAAATAATAATACTTTATTGCATCCCAAAAAGGATTTTTTTTGTACAGACGTGTTATAATTTACACAATAAAATAAAAAGACAATGTAAATATGATGTACATATAAACAAGGATTAGTTTCACAACCAGAGCTGTGCTTTATATGAATAATTTTAACACTGTAAAATAGTTAAAACTGTCACTATAAATTGGTCCTATAGTCAGTTCACATTTGTGACTACATTTCATGTTCTCGAGTTCATTCCCCACTAATGTCCACATCCCTGGGTCTTTCAATTTCCTCCCTGATAAAATTGACCTCCCATTATTCGGTTATTGGGGTCCCGATATCTCAGTTGGTAGAGCATTCGCTTCACACGCAAAGGGACTGAGATCGATTCCGGGTATAGTCGAGATTTTTTTTCCAACCCCTCTGTCCAGCCAGCAGTAAATTTGTAGCTGGGTCTATCAGATCTGGTGGAAAGTCCTTTGCGATAGACTGGCGTCCTATCCAAAGGATAGCAAGTAACTGCTATTGTCCATTTCATGCTATAGAAACTGGGATAAACTCCAGCTCCATGGGCCTTACTGCTCTGAAGGACTAATATTATTTGGGTATAATCCCCTAAGGTGTCGATCTCCCAAGGTCTCTGGTTCAATCTTCACTGGTGCTCACCAATCAAAGTCCCAGGATCAAGTCTATCATAGTATTTACTATTGTGCCAATTTCTAGGCTCTCCAAAAACTGGGATTCATGCTTCCCATTCTTTCTTAAACGATTACTTAAATGTGAGCATTTTTATTTAGCACAATATCCACTAAATGTGCTCAAAGCACTTCACAAAGGTTCCCTGACCAACACCAATACATAACAGGTAGAACGAGACACAACACCTATTAGGCGATATTGCTTTTTTTTTTTTCGACAGAGACAATGCTGCTAATGACCAGGTACTCATTTTACACCTAAGTATGGTGAGAGAATGTGAGTAAAGAGCCTTTTCCAAGGACTCAACTATGCGCTGAGCAAGGCTCGAACCCAGGACTTTCAGATCCGAAAGCGAGTGTTGTACCAATAGACCACATAGCCGCATTAAAATCTCTTTCACCACTCTAAAGGACTTTTGAATTTTTTTCAATAATTTTTTTTTTTTTTAATATCTCTAGGGTGTAATCTTGGTTCCTGAAGCTGATGGGAAATCGGTAGGGGACAGCCTAAACATGGACGAAGAAGGTCGTAAATCTGTGACTTTCCTGGGAGCCAGTCCAAGGGGAAAAAGCTTGAGTGTGTATTTCCACAAACAGTGTATGGTAAGGATTTGATATATCTGGCTCACTGTCTTATAACAGATTATGTCGGATTGGATCAGAAATTGGAAATTAAGTTTTAGATCTAGTGTAGCATTTGCCACAAAAATTACTCCATTACTAAATCATTTTGAAAAACTAACAACAAAATTGGTTTTTCTCAATTTCCTAGGAAAACTGACTTTTGGCACAGCCTCAAATTTGGATTTACTTGTATTGTATTCATTGGCTTTTTGGGTCTGTTTTCTGCTTATTGAAAAAAATACTGACTTTTTGTTTTTATTTACAGCTGATTGAAAAAGTTTTAAAGAAAAAAGCAAAGTGCTTTGGAGCATTTGAAGAATATGTATTTGCTGACAAAGATGAACAACCCAGCAAACTTCACATTGGCTCAAGGCCATTCGAAACAAAGCTATCCTATGTCGAATTTCTGGACACATTTATCTCAGTTAGTTTCAGCAAGGTTCATGACGTCATGGCTGGAAAAGACCGCACGGCAGCGTTACCTTTCTTGCGGGGATTTGCTAAGGAAATTGTGGACAGAGAGATGACCTACTTTGTAGACAGAGTGAGGAAAGCCCAACCTGGTCGGCACGGATTGTCTGTTTTGTCAGGGGCTTCCCAGCAAGCTTTAGCTAGGGCTAATAGTCAAGACCGTGGTGGGCCTGTTGGAATTCAAAGCCGAGATACACATGTTCCTGGACGAACTTCTGGCAGGGTAAATAGACCTCTTGAAGTTGAAGTAAGCCAAGTCGCCAATAAGAACAGGCCTGTTGGGCTCTTCCGTGGCTACAGTATGTTCGATGTGCCTCCTGAGAGGTCTCATGCAACAGTCAGGAGGTGAAGATTATTATTATTATTATTATTATTATTATTATTATTATTATTTATTATTATTATTATTATTATTATTATTATTATTATTATTATTATTATTATTGTGCTTTACAGAGGATTATCTTATAGGCTGTTAAAGAAATAATGTAGATAGAAAACTGTGTACATATATGGCACTTATTAATGTCACCAAGTCATTGATCACCAATTGGAAGGAAGTTAGTGGTGGTATTACGAAAAACTGGAGGTGCCTAAATGAGTCAATAAAATGGAGAGAAAGAGAAAAGGAGTAAATGTGACTCATAAATAAGGGAACAACACAAAACAAAAGGTGTTTGAAACTTTGGCCTTTTTCAAGTAAGCACGAAATATATATGTTTCGGTTTTTGGCCTTTTTTCAAGTAAACACGAAATATATATATTTATATATATATATTTCGTGTTTACTTGAAAAAGGCCAAAGGTCGAAACACCGCTTATGTGTTGTTCCTTTATTTATGAGTCACATTTACTCCCTTTATCTTTCTCTCCATAGTGGTGGTATTGTTGGGCGCATATTTGAGTCCTTGGAAAAGATTCTTTACTTACATTTTCAAATTATACTCAGGTGTAAAATGAGTATCTGACCTTCAATAATTTTTTTTCTGAAAAAAAAAATTGTAACATCACCAAACATGCGTCATGTCTTGTTCTTTATGTCAAGAGTTTTTGTTGGCTTGGGACTGCTTGTAAAGCACTTTGAGTAAGTTTAGTGGTTATAAATGCTCATATTTGTTTTAGGTGGGGATGGGGGGGGGGGGGGTTGTATTTTGATACCACATTGATACAATGGGTCAAATATCTGTTGTAAAGTTGTACTGCTAAACAACACATAAACTTTTATGATAAGCATTTGAATATATGTGTCAGTACATGAAATGATCAGTCGGAAGGTGGAAATTTTTGATTTGCATTAAAAAAAAAAAATTCTGAAAGAAAAGGCTCCCCAGAGAATTTTAATCTTTATTTGAAGTAAATCGTATGATTTTTCATGAAGTTATGGTCAGATGTATGGGAGAGGTATCCAGCAACTCTTCTCAAATTTCATACTTTTTCATGTTGACTAGCTGTAAAAAATACTTAGAAGTGAAGTTAAGCTTTGATATTTCCCGAAGATGTACAAAAAGGGTTGATTTAATCATTTATGACTCATTTTTGATCAAAATTGACCTTCTAACTAAACTTGGCAATATCTCAGTTCCAACCTTTTCACCATTCTGACTGATTATGTCATTCACTATAACATATTTTATTTTCAATTTCACAGATATGAAAGTGAATCAGGCTTAAATGCAATCGATGACATCAGTGACCTTTCCCAGTTCGAAGGTCAAGGTCCTTCATCCCAGAATAAGAACATCACCGGTATGGCATCTCGGTTTGCCCAGTCAGAAGATTCGCTGTACACTGTCCAGGGAGCTGCTGAACAAGAGAAGACTTCCTGGTCTCTGGTGGTGAATTTTGGAAAGAAGTACACAGCCCTGCAGCAACTGATTGAGTGGCTCGAAGTCTGGGGAAACAAAAGTCATTCCCTTGGTATAGGCTCTCAGGAAGAAATATTGGACATCGCGGTAAGACTCAGACTTATAATATGTGCGGCTATGTGGTCTGTGGTATGACACTCACTTTCGGATCGGAAGGTCCTGGGTTCGAGCCTAGTTGAGTCCTGGAAAAAGGCTCTTTACTCACATTCTCTCACTTCACTCAGGTGTAAAACGAGTACCTGGCCTTAAACAGCTTTGTCTCTGTCAGAAAAAACTAAATGCAATATCGCCTAGCAGGCGTCATGTCTTGTCCTACACGTTAAGTATTGCTGTTGGCCAGGGGCCCCTTGTAAAGCGCCTTGAGCATGTTTAGTGGATATTGCGCTTTATAAAAGTTCAATTAAGAAATATCTGATGTCGTCTTAAAGCCAATGTTTCATTATCCTCACATATACATTATATATTATTTGAGCTAACATAAACTGATGCTTGTATAGAAGTTTAAATTTTCGCCCCACCTCTTGTTTTTAGTCATTCCGTTCTTACTTACTTACTTACTTATCCGAACCAGCGACCACCTGAGCTCTAGCCTTTTGTTCTTGTGCCATCACGTAGAAGTTAGATGTCTTTTGTAGTTGTTCCAGGTGACTATACAGTGTGTTACTGATGCTTGGATTTGGGGGAGGAATGTGCATCTCAGGTCTTGAATTACAAAAGAGACATCCCCTTCCTGCCCCTTATGTCAACACCCCAATGAAACAGTAACACCTGGGTGGGGTTCCTGACCTCCCATAGTGAGCAGGGGGGTTCTTACTGTGTCTTCTACCCCCCTATATCTGTTTTCCAACTTGCTTTCTGTCTTGGTCTTGGAATGAGATTATTTAGTTTTGTCCAGGCCCTGGTCGGATGCCTTTGCTGAGAGGGAAACAGTCAAATGTATAGTTCGTTTTGGAAGATGATATTTTTTTCCTTTAAATCATCTCTCGGGTATGACTATTATATTTTGTTTACATATTTTATGTTTTGTAAACATTTGAATGTATTCCTCTTAGTAGGGGCCTGTGGTTGTGTCTGGATGAGACTTGTAGGTGATCTCAAACTAAGTATATTGATGGTATGCTCTTGGAATCTACATCTGTTCCCTATTTGAACCAACTCCCCGTTGTCTTACCTTTTCTTGGGTGCTTTAATTGTAATTCTAGAACTTTTTACTATCCCATTTTCTTCCTTTTTGCTGGCGCTGATATGACCTTAATGGGTTGCAAGCGACATAAAACCCTTAAAAACAAAATACAAAACAAACAGTAACACACCACTTGCTTGAATGTCAACCTCTTAAAATCATTCCATTCAATATTTCTGGTTCTTGACTTTATTTTTACCTGTGAATTTTTCTCACTGTTTTTGTAATTTATTTGAACATTGAAGATATTTGTAATCCTTCTGCTTGATATGCGCTGTTTTGAAGTAAAAAGAAGTTATTTTGTTGTCAAATATATCTTCCCTAATTTGAGCATATCATGAAAAAAAGTGTGTTTTTATTATGATTTTTTTTTTCTTTCATTTTCCATAATTCAGCCGAAAATGAAGATCCAGATTCCTGCTCAGCTGATCATTCTGTCCCTGTGGCTTTTGGAAAATAAATACAGACAAAACAGAGAGGACCGCTATGTCAGGGGGTCGAGTGGAGGCCGCAGAGGTCGAAGGTTAAGCAGAAGTCCTGCCAGGAAGCAGACCCCGAGTCCAAATAGGTAGGACTTGATATCAATGAAGTTGACATTTAACATTTTTAACTTTTTCATAAATGAATTTGTTTATGTATTTTATTTATTTTTTTTTTTTGTGTGCATTTCTTTAGAGTTTTTTGGTTTTTTTCTTTTTTAAAAAGGAAAAAGTTGACAACATTATAAAAATTGCTGTAAATGTTCACCTGGGACATTTAGAAGTTATTTACATGAGCTTGTATATAGCGCAATATTCACTAAACATGCTCAAAGTGCTGTATAAATCACTTTTTCTGGCCAACAGCAACACGTAATATGTAGGACGTGACATATCAGTTAGGCGATTTTACAATTTTTTTCTGACAGAGACAATACTGTAAACGGCCAGGTTCTCATTTTACATCTTAGTATGGTTAGAGAATGTGAATAAAGAGCCTTTTCCAAGGACTCAGCTATGCACTCGAAAATGATTGTCATACCACAAGACCAAATAGCTGCACAGTTCTCTGTTTTTTTTTTTTTTTAAATGTGTTTGATTGTTTGTTTGACTTTTGTTTTTTTTTGTTTTATGAGAAAGTTTTTCTTTTAATTTTAACTCTAAGATTGTTTGTACTTTATATTTTTTCACTCAATGAAGTAAATTCTGGCATGAATGGTTATGTCTTACTCTTCTATCTTTTTTATTTTTTGTTTTTTAAATTGAGCTTTTATATAGCGCAATATCCACTAAACATGCTCAAAGCGCTTTACAAGGGGTCCCTGGCCAACAGCAACACTTAACATTAAGGACAGGACATGACGCCTGTTAGGTGATATTACAATTTTTTCGGACAGAGACAATGCTGTTGATGACCAGGTACTCATTTTACACCTGAGTACGGTGAGAGAATGTGAGTAAAGAGCCTTTTTTTTAATTAATCCCTATTTTTTTCTTAATTTATTAATAATTTTTTTTTTTTGTCAATTAAATAGGATGACGAGATCTCAAACACCACCGCGATATCCAGGTGAGAAGTTCTTGTACTCCCATCCCGGTAGACGTTCTGTGACTCCACCCACCCCGCAACAGGTCGTCGGATCCAGACATTCGTCCCCAGCTGATAAAACAGACAGCCATGTCCAGGAAGCCCTAAGGCAGTCCCTGGTTGCATCCTCTCTGGAGCAGAATCAGATCATTGATGCGTACACACAAGTCTTAGATGGGTAGCTACGTTTTTTCTTTATTCTAAAACTTCAAACAAAATCTTTCAAAGCCAATATTTCGAGCTGGATAATAATAATAATAATAATAATAATAATAATAATAATAATAATAATAATAATAATAATAGTAATAATAATAATGATAATAATAATAATAATAATAATAATAATAATAATAATAATAATAATAATAATATATGATGATGATGATGATGATGATGATGATGATGATGATGATGATGATGATTATGATGATAATAATGATGATGATGATGATGATGATGATGATGATGATGATGATGATAATAATTATAGTAATAATAATAATTATAATGATAATAAATAATAATAATAATAATAATAATAATAATAAAATAATAATAATAATAATAATAATAATAAATAATAATAATGATGATGATGATAATAATAGTAATGATAATAATAATAATAATAATGATAATATAATAATAATAATAATAATAATAATAATAATAATAATAATAATAATAATAATAATAATAATAATAATAATAATAGTAATGATTATTCCATTATTCTCCATACACATATCAGTACTTTCAATAAATGTTTATTTATGTCATTTAAAAATAACAAAATTAACACTGATCCTTTTTTGACGGGTCAGATTTTCATCGAATCATCTTTCATCGTTTTACATTCTTTCCACCAGACCTGAGGATAGCAGCTCTATTGGTGTCAGCTCCCTGGCCTCTGATGAGTTGGACGGGGATTTGAAAAATACTCTAAATGCACTCAGAGGGTAAATTATTATTTATTATTTTAGTTACAACATGTGTTGAATATCCCAATAGTTCAATTGGTAGAGCACTCGTTTCATACACAAAGGGACCGAGATCGACTTAGGGTGAAGTTGAGGTTTTTTATCAGACCCAGACCCCACTGTCCACTCAGCAGTGATTGGCTAACTGGGTCTGTTAGATCTTCTGGAAAGTACTTTTCGATAAACTTGCTTGCATCCTATTTAGATGTGGCAAATAACTGCTATTGTTCATTTCACACCATAGAAAGTTAGATAAACCGGCTCCATGGGCCAAATGGCTATGTGCAGCTATGTGCTGGGTTCGAGCCTCGCTCGGTGAATTCTCTTATCGTACTCAAGTGTAAAATGAGTACCTGGCCGTCAACAGGGTTGTTTCTGTCCGAAAAAATTGTAACATCGCCTAACAGGCATCATGTCCCATCCTACATGTTAAGTGTTACTGTTGACCAGGGCCCTCTGTAAAGCGCTTTGAGCATGTTAGTGGATATTGCTCAATTATTATTTTTTTAAATTAAAAATTTTTACTTCTTTTTTCTTTTCATAGAAACAGCCCCACGTCCAAGGAGAACTCTGCACTCAATAAAGTCATTTATCCCAAGGATGAATCCCCCGAACGTGGAAATCAAATGGCACCGGTGCCCAAGGAAACAAGCACTCCCTTGAAGGAAGCAAGAGGAAAAGAAAGTAAGCAACAGGGAGCACCTGCGTTTGTCATTATTTTGCTTTTATTTAACTCCTATTTATTATAGGTTTGGGCAGTCCCACCATCCAACATGAATTCCGTAAAACTGTGTGGACAGTACCACCGTCCAGTACCACTGACTACATAAACATTCCTTTCAAATTCAAACTGTCTACTAATCTCTCACATAAATCAAAATATATTAACATACACTGCATCAATTTATAGATCTTTTTAAAAAATCTTTAATTAGATATAGGGTTAGTTCCATTTATTATTAACTAGTGTGAAATTTAAGATCATAGGGCTCAGAAATCTCAACAAAATTATTACCACATCATAAGAGTTGATATTCTATTTTTCTAACGTGTTATCAAACACTATGCATACCTTTAAATGAAAATAACAGCTTCAAAAAAGAACAAAATACCAACCACAGAACAATTCTGAGTCAGAACTTTTTCTGATTGTATTTTGTTCATTGTGAATGCTGTTACATCGCGTTTTATACATTTATTTTTTTTTACAGACCACAGGTTCTGGCATCCTAGCATTCAGTTAAAAAATGAATGCAAAGTTCAGAAGAAGAAAAAAACATTTTACGAACATTTGCATTTCATTATTTCCCATCATTGATGACTACGAATAAATAAACATTATCTTTAACGTGAACATTTTTACTTTTTTGCTTGCAGAGCCTCGGACCCCAAGCCTTTCACCCCCACCCCCCAGCATTAGCAAAGACAACAGCCACAGCCAATCACATTCCAAGGCTGTTCCTCGTCCAGCCAATGACGGAGATGGGATTGCTGGTCAACTGCAAGGAATCATCAGGGATGAATTGAGAAGGATCATGGAAGTTAGTTTATGGTCTCATCATCATCATCATCATCATCATCATCATCATCATCATCATCATCATCATCATCATCATCACCATTATTATTATTATTATCATTATTATTATTATTATTATTATTATTATTATTATTATTATTATTATTATTATTATTATTATTATTATTATTATTATATTATTATTATTATTATTATTATTATTATTATTATTATTATTATTATTATTATTAGTAGTAGTAGTAGTAGTAGTAGTAGTAGTAGTAGTAGTAGTAGTAGTAGTAGTAGTAGTTAGTAGTAGTAGTAGTAGTAGTAGTAGTAGTAGTAGTAGTAGTAGTAGTAGTAGTAGTAGTAGTAGTAGTAGTAGTAGTAGTAGTAGTAGTAGTAGTAGTGGTGGTTGTAGTATTATTATTCTTATTATTATTATTGTTATTATTATTATTATTATTATTATTATTATTATTATTATTATTATTATTATTATTATTATTATTATTATTATTATTATTATAGTAGTAGTAGTAGTAGTAGTAGTAGTGTGTATAGTAGTGTAGTAGTAGTAGTAGTAGTAGTAGTAGTAGTAGTAGTAGTAGTAGTAGTAGTAGTAGTAGTAGTAGTAGTAGTAGTAGTGTAGTAGTAGTAGTAGTAGTAGTAGTAGTATAGTAGTAGTAGTAGTAGTTGTTGTTGTTGTAGTTGTTGCAGTTGTATTATTATTATTATTATTATTATTATTATTATTATTATTATTATTATTATTATTATTATTATATTATTATTATTATTATTATTATTATTATTATTATTATTAATAATATATATAATAATAATAATAATAATAATAATAATAATAATAATAATAATAATAATAATAAAAGAAGAAGAAGAAGAAGAAGAAGAAGAAGAAGAAAGAAGAAGAAAATAAACATAAAAATAATAATAATAATAATAATAATAATAATAATAATAATAATAATAATATAATAATAATAATAATAATAATAATAATAATAAGAATAAGAATAAGAATAATAATATAAAATAGTATAATAATAATAATAATAATAATAATAATAATAATAAATAATAATAATAATAATAATAATAATAATAATAATAATAATAATATAAATAAAAATAAATATAGTAATAATAATAATAATAATAATAATAATAATAATAATAATAATAATAATAATAATAATAATAATAATCATCTAATATTCCATTGGTCCAGCACCGGAGTGTTCTTGCCATGATTGGAGCTCTAGACGATGGCAATCCACCATCCCTTCCGCCTGCACCTACCAGACCATCTGGCAGATCCCAGCATCAACAACAACAGGTCAATGAGGATGTGTTTTATCCTGAAAACCAAACGCCCAGTCTATCCTCCCCCAAGCCACGAGGCAGAAAAGGTAGCAGAGATAAAGAAGAAGTCCACGTGAGAACTGCTTTGTCAGAATTGCAAAACCTTCAGGCAGGAAACGTCCAGGTATGGCCAGGAAGACTTTTGTTGATAAAGAATATCTTTTATTTTGAATTAATACTTTCTATAACCTATCTGGAATGGATACAAGGAAGGAGTAATCAAGGCTATGTTGTCCAGTGGTATGGCACTCGCTTGCAGATCGGAAGGTCCTGAGTTCGAGCCTCGTTTGGCGCATAGTTGAGTCCTTGGAGAAGGCTCTTTACTCACATTCTCTCACTGCACTCAGGTGTAAAATGAGTACCTGGTCGTTAACAGCGTTGTCTCTGCCCGAAGAAAAATTGTAATTTCGCCTAACGGGTGTCATGTCCCGTCCTAAATGTTAAATGTTGCTGTTGGCCAGGGACCCCTTGTAAAGCGCTTAGAGCACTTCAGTGGATATTGCGCTGTATAAAAGCTCAATTTTTTTTTAAGGCAACGAACAATAGAAAGAGTTAGAAAGGCATGATGGCCCACGCTTGGAAGCAAGGGCACCAGATGATTATAACCAATCATTGATAATCTCACCAAGAGAATGAATATGTAACGAATCCTTTTAGAATTTTTCCCCTTATCTTAGACTGAATGATAATTACAATGACATACAAATACAATACTTCTTCTTCCTTCCTTCTTCCTCTTCAAGCTGAAATTTCCTCGTGGAATCCTCATCAGCTCAGCATTCACAATTGTTTTACTGGGAGTTATCCAAGTTGTTCCACAGTCTTATAGTTGAGGGCAGAAACGAGTGAAAATGGCAATCCACTCTAGATTGTGGCAACATAAATTTGCCAGGTTTCCTCTTGTTTGGGGTCCTGATAGCTCAGTTGGTCGAGCACTCGCTTCACATGCAAAGGGGCTAAGATCGATCCTGGTGCAGTCGAGGTTTTTTTCTGACCCTCCTGTCCACCCAGCAGTGAATGGGTAGCTGAGTCTGTTAGATTTGGTGGAAAGTACTTTCCAAAGGATAGCGAGCAATTGTTACTGTCCTTTTCATGCTATAGAAACTGGGATAAGCTCCAGCTTCAATGGGCCGAATGGCTCTGAAGGACTACTTCCTCTTGTTTGGTTGGAGGCCCTGACTGTAATGGCAACCTGATCTGGTTTTTCTGGCTTTTGTAAAATACATTTAGCTTATTGTTATTATCTTAATTATATTAATAGTTCACCATTATGGTCTGGTTCCTTTTTAAAAATATTCTAAAGATAAGATATAGGGGGAAAAAACAATCTTTGTCATGACTAGTATTTTACTAACACTTGTTGTGCAGATTCATTGTCTGTGACAGAATTTGAGAGGGATCTTGGTGTTATATTTAACCTATTTTTAACACATACATATCAATGATTTTATCACTAAGTCTAATCGTTTGTTAGGAGTAATTTATAGAAGTGTTTACATAATATTATGATAAAAATATGTTTGTATCATTGTAGAATTTCAATTGGTAGATTAGTGCTTGAATATGGAAATTGTGTCTGGAGTCCCATCACCAAAAAACAACTACAAAACAATAAGTATTGAACATGTGCTAAAGGCGACTGACAAGATTGCTTCTTAGATTAGATTATATACTCTAGATCTCCCAAGTATAAAATATAGAAGGCTTCGCGAGGATTTAATTCAGCTATATAAAATTATTCATTCTCTGTACGACCTGGATTTAACAGTCCTGTTTCTTTTACAAGAGGTAATACATTAAAACTTTATAATTCAAGATATAAAACTAAATTTAGGCAAAATTCTTTAGTTCACCGTATAAGTTTAACATTGGAATAGAACATTAAATTTTAATTTAAATTATTATAATTATTATATTATTATTATTATTATTATTATTTATTATTATTATTATTATTATTATTATTATTTATTATTATTATTATTATTATTATTATTATTATTATTATTATTATTATTATTATTATTATTATTATATATTATTATTATTATTATTATTATTATTATTATTATTATTATTATTATTATTATTATTATTATTATTATTATTATTATTATTATTATTATTTATTATTATTATTATTATTATTATTTATTATTATTATTATTATTATTATTATTTTATTATTATTATTATTATTTATTATTTTATTATTATTATTATTATTATTATTATTATTATTATTATTTATTATTATTATTATTTATTATTATTATTATTATTGTTGTTGTTGTTGTTGTTGTTGTTGTTATTATTATTATAAAGAGAAAGATTACAGTAAAGAATTATATGCAGTGCCCAAACACACACAGCTTTCTGCACTACTTTTCACATTTATTTACCCACCTGTTTTTAGATAACGTTTCATTATACTCAGTTGTCATCGTCAGGCTTTTATTTTTCAAATATCACGTTGATTTATCACTCCTCTGATAACCCACTGAATAATAATTATCACTCATTCAATTTTCTATTGATTTTATACTTGCCAGTCACAACAGACTGACCCAAGACCTGGCAAAATGCCGTTGTTGTATTTGCCCAAAGAACCTTCTCACAGACCGCCTTACCACAGGTTGGTTTTTACTTGTTAGTTGTATGTCTGAGTGTATAGTTTTATGATATCAATTAAATATTTAACAAATAACATTTAAAGGAACGTTTCTGTAAAATATAATTATAAAGTAAATTTATCGTAATAGTGTCTTGCACAAAAATTAATATATAAGCTTAAAAAAAATAACAACAAAAAAACAAACTTGAAACAAAAAACGTTTTGGACTCAAAACCCTTCTTCAGCCGATAAGTCTGTCTGTATTATATGTGATGTATTAACGCTTTTACTGTTTTTATTTATCATCTGAAGAAATTTTTTAAAGCCCGAAACATTCTGTGTTTGATGTTTAGTTCTTTTTTGATGATATCACATTCATTTTTAATATTTTATTTTACAATCCACAGGTTCTAGTCACTTAGCATTCATCATGATAATGTTATTGATTTTGTTAGATTCAATGAAATTCAATGAATGCATTCTGTGCTTTTTGTAAACATTGTTTTCCAAAGTTTGTTTTTTTTAATGAAAAAGAAATTGTCAGATTTATTTTCATTTGAAAGGTTCATTATCACTAATAGATTAGAATGAAACAATTTTGCTTATCAGCGAACTTGACATATTTTCCCTGCCTGATTCACGAGATCTGCCATTTTGATGTTAACTGCGTTCATATCTTTTCAATTCCACAGTCAAGAGAATTCCACCAGCAACGACCTCCACCTTCCACACCTACCAAGGTCTGCATGGACGTCTGAGAACCAATACCCACCCTCAATGATCCACCACCCCCACCACCCCAGCAGTACGACAGTCGCCCCGCCCCTCCTCCACATCCATCCTCAAAATTCTGCCCCCCAACCCTTCTCCAACTTTAGACAATTTCTATCCAGGCTTCCCCCACCGACACACCCATCCCCTTTTACCCAGTCATCTCAACAAGCACTTCACCCCCCACCACCTGAACATGTGCCCCCACCCAATAATTTCTTCTCTCACCACCGACCTCCACCACCTCCATATGAAAATCGGTCATTACCGTTCTTATCCCAGGGAGCTGATAGTTCATCAACTGGATTTCCTCTATTAAAACTTTTACCCCAAGGAGCCGACTATGATAAAGTGGCACGAAAGCGTGAGGAATTGCTGAAGGGTTTTCACGACAAAGTTTTCCAGGACAGAGAAAAAGCTGAAAGGGAAATCACTCCTCATCAACTGCTTCAACTGCAAAGACCTGTCCCTGATCGGGAAAGGGAGAAAATTCAGATGAAGTCTGAGGTATATTTTTCTCCATGACTTTATTTATATAGATAATCAGGGAAAATTTAAACTAGCTGATGTTGAAATTTTATATTTTATTTTATTTTATGTATTTTGTTAAATTCTAATCTTCCAGATAAAAACTGAAAAATAGCGTGTTAGAATCATTGCTAAGTTCTCTCACTCACTCACTCTCTCACTCACATACTCATTTCTATTACCCAGTGGTTGTCGGGGTGAGAGGGCAGGGAGGGGGGAGGGATGCTGCTTCACAATCTGGTGCCAGTCATCTTAGTCATTCTCCATCAGCTCAAATAACATCAAACCTGTCCATTCCTTGATATATTTTGTCCTACCACATTTTCTTTTATCTTCCTTTTCCCCATGGACCTTCCACCATTCCTTGCACGAGCTGTCATATCTGACAAATTGTCCAAACCATAAGTTTCTTTGCTTTAACGATTGCAAGCAATGGCTTATATCTTCCTGCCAGGTTGCTCAAAAACAAATCAAAAAGTTGTTAGGTTTAGATCCAAGTGAAGAGTTTAAGAATATTTGATCCTTATTATCTTTAATTTGTTTTCACCAGCACTTATATTGATTCTATTCTATTGTCATATCTGCTTTTTTATTATACAGTCTGTGCAGTATGAATCTCAGAGGGCATCATCCATAGAGCAACCGGCCTCAGTTCAAAAACAGAGAGTTGAAGCTACAGGGGAAGAAGAAGAAGCTTTAGAAAATACTCAGGAGGGAGTTGCATCAATTAAAAGTACCCAAGAAGTGTCCGAGGCTGAAGCAGCAGCAAGGCGTGTTTCTGCCCAAGAGGAAGTTCCTATCAGTGATGGCTTTGCTTTACCAAGAGGTTTGTGCTTTTCTCTCTCTTGTTTTTTTTTTTTAATTTGTATTTATTTTTTTTTAAACTTGAGCCTTTATAAAGCGCAATATCCACTAAACATGCTGAAAGCGCTTTCCAAAGGGTCACTGACCAACAGCAACATGTAACAAGTAGAAAAAGACATGACACCTGTTAGGCGATATTAACAATTATTTCGGACCGAGACAATGCTGTTAACGGCCAGGGACTCATTTTACTCTGAAGTACGGTGAGAGAATGTGAGTAAAGAGCCTTTTTCAAGGACTCAACTATGCGCCGAGCAAGGATCGAACCCAGGACCTTCTGACCCGAAAGTGAGTGTCAACAAGACCACAAAGCCGTACTACAATATAAAGTATTATAAATTGTGTGGCTATGTGGTTTCATGACATGAGACTCACCTTCAGGTTCTAGTCCCTTCTGAGCAGAGTATAGATAAAGTCCTTGGAAAAGGCTTTTTACTCACATTCTCTCACCATACTCAGGTGTATAATGAGAATCTGGTGTATTGTTGAGTCCTTGGAAAAGGCTCTTTACTCACATTCTCTCACTGCACTCAGGTGTAAAATGAGTACCTGGCCATTAACAGTGTTGTCTCTGTCCGGAAAAAAATGTAATCTCGCCTATCAGGCATCATATCTCGTTCTACATGTTCAGTGTTGCTGTTGGTCAGGGACCCTTTGTAAAGCGCTTTGAGCGCATTTAGTGGATATTGCGCTATATTAAAAAAAGTTCAAGTTATTAAAATAATTGAAGAAAATCATCATTTGGATTAGCATTTTCACATTTTATACTTTTGTTTTTGACTTCAGGTGTTTTTGACAGTTATCTTAAGCTTGGAGAGCAGCTTGTTGGACCAGAGGTAAATTCGACAAATGCAGCTTTCCAAATGAAAATGGCACAGGCCATGCAGAAAGAACTTGAGAGGAAGATCAGAGCAAAGGTAATATATTTAGTCTATTTTTGATGAAAATATTAAATAATTAAAATCCTTATACATCCCTTTTATGAAAAATAAGTATGCGGATATATGTGCGACTATATGGTCTTGTAATATGACACTCATCTTTGGATTGGAAGGTTCTGGGTTCGCGTCCTGCTATAAGCGGCGCATAGTTGAGTCTTTGGAAAAGCCTTTTTACTCACATTGTCTCACCGTAATCAGGTGTAAAATGAGTACCTGGCCATCGCTTAACAGGTGTTATGTCTCATCCTACATGTTAAGTGTTACTGTTGGCTAGTGACCCCATGTAAAGCGCTTTGAACACGTTTAGTGGATATTGAGTTATAAAAAAGTTCATGTTTTTATTTATTTTTTTTTTTTAATGTATAAAACTGTGTCATAGGTTGGTTTTGTAACATTTGCTACACAAATACCCCAATTGTAAGTCATTTCGAAGGTACGAGGGTTATATTGATGCTTTGTATATATTCAGACAGAGGCAGATGTGCATTTCTAAATGTTCAGTTTACTCATCTTTGACCTTGACATTGAGTGTCATCTACATTCCAGTAACTTCTTTTAGTCCTTCAGAGCCATAAAGCCTATGGACCTGGAGTTTGTCCCAGTTTCTATAGCGTGAAAGGGACAATAGCAATCGCTTGCTATCTTTGGCTCAAAGCCAGGACCTTCCGATCCAAAAGCGAGTGTCATACCACAAGACCACAAAGCCGAACAATTCGCTGTATTTACATGGATTAATTTTAATATTTAATTACCAATGTTGTCATTTAATTTCAGGTTGATTTCAGCACGATGACACAAGAGCACGTTGACTCTTCTATGCTGACCGACCCCACGATGGAGGTGATTCGTACTGCTGAGGCTGCCACCTCTATCACGAAGGACACTGGTAATTCCTTATCATTTCATTCTCATCAGTGAAAGAAATAAATAAACTTATCATGAACACTTATTTATCATGAACTGGGGACAGTGTGGCTCAGCGGTACGGTCTTTGCTTCGCACTTAAAAGGGTACAGAGTTCGACTACCCACCTCGTTGTATGGCCTTGAGCAAGTCACCTCACCCTAGCTCACTTTGCGGTGCTGCACTGCGGCTAATGCCTGGGTTATTCCAGTCTTCCCTTTCAATAGACCCTAAAGACAAATTTCCCCTTGTGGATGAATAAAGGGAATTTTATTTATTTATTTATTTATTTATTTATTGATTGATATATTTATATAGCGGGATATCCACTAAATGTGCTGAAAGCGCTTTACAGAGGGTCCCATGCCAACAGCAACACACTTAACAATTTTGGACGAGACATGATTCTAGTTTGTCAATATTACATTTTTTTTTTGGAAAGAGACAGTGCTGTTAACGGCCAGGTACTTAGTTTACACCTGAGTATGGTGAGAGAATGTGAGTAAAGAGCCTTTTCCAAAGACTCAACTATGCACTGCTCTTAGATGCCAGATATGAGATGAACATTTGATATCATTGTTGTCCTATCCTCTCACATCCTTTGATCGGTCTCAGAAAGTCAATGCTTATTTTATTTATCTCTTCAGTTTATGTCTTGAGACCTGTCATCAAAAACGTAACTTATTTCGTATATTTTTTTTACTGTAAATTCAATTCTCAGCTATAAGTCTTAAATATTTTACAATAAATTCAATTTTCAGTGTATGTCTTATATTTTTTAAAAATAGATTGTATTTTTAGTATAGTTTTATATTTGTTACTATAAATTCAAGTTTGAATGTATAAACCAATCCGACATAATACTTCTTTACTCCGTGATACACATTAGGAAAATATTGTCATTATACCGTCACTATACTATTTTGTATTTTAGAAATATAACTTCAATCTGTTGCCTCAGATTGCTTTCAATTCATCTATACTTGTTGAGTTTGATTCTCTTCTCAAATTTGAAACTCCCACAGGTGTTGATCCAATCCAAGAAGCAGTGAACGAGTACAATTTGAAGCGACATAACAACCTCATCCCACCTGATATCTTTATGGGTCTTCGCTTCAATGAGCAGGATGTGCAAACTGGGGTTGCTGCACCGTCTGACGACAATGTGAGTTTGGTTGATTAGATACGACTATCGATAGATACTACATATCAAAAACATTGAATAAAGAGGATATTAAGATGTCTAAAAAATCTTTGCCATTTGAAACAGGTTGATCAGCTGTTGTAACCTGTCAAAAGTAATGATTGGATTTAAAAAATTAGATTTCATTGTTTTTTAAAAAATTGTTTTTGTTTTTTTCTAAAAATTATTTAACATCTTTTAAGGTAAATAATAATTGTTTGTTAAAATTGTATAGATATCAAAATGGTCTATTTGATTTTTTTTTAAAGGATATGTTTTGATTTACTTTTGTTTTGTTTGTTTTGTTTTGTTTGGAGGAGTGGTTATTTGTTTGATGTTTTTCTGATGTTTTTTTGGTTTAAAAAAAAAGGAATTTTTGTTTGTTTGTTTTGGTTTATTTTGATTTTGGTTTATTATTGAAGATATATTCTTTTCAGTGACTAACTCATCATTTGTCAATAATTATATTTTCACAGAGACGCGGAAGAGCCTATCTCAATGTCGTCGATATCCGGGCATCATCGGTTCTCAAAGACATTCCAGAGCGATCTGAGAGAGCAGAGCCGTTAGACAAGGATGAGATGATGGAATCTGCTGTCATCACGTCGGAACAAACGTCTAGACAGATGGGTATGTCAGGGGGGTTTTGTTGTCATTTTTAAAGAAATTTTTTTTAAAAATTGGATTAAAGTATAAAAAGCAGAAGTTAAATAATATATTTGGCTAAATATATTCCCTAATTATGCATTTTTCTTAAAATGTACCTAATGTTGATTTTTTAAAAATGTTTGTGTGTGAGTGTGTGTATGTGTGTGTGAATTATAGGTGTTTTTAACATGTTCTTGAAATTACTATTTCAAGCAATTTATTCATAGACAGTCTGAAATTGATAAATCAGGAAAAGAAAAACCCCCAAAACACTTGAGCTTTTATTTAATGCAATATCCACTAAACATGCTCAAAGCACTTTACATATCGTCCCTGACCAACACCAACCTGTTGCATGCAAAACGAAACAAGATGCCTGTTAGGCGATATTACAATTTTTTCTGGACAGAGACAATGCTGTTAATGGCCAGGTACTCATTTTACACCTGAGTAAGGTGAGAGAATGTGAGTAAAGAGCCTTATCCAAGGACTCAACTATGTACCAAGTGAAGCTCGAACTCAGGACTTTGTGATCTGAAAGCGAGTGTCATACCACATAGCCGCAATTGATCCAAGAGATTCTTTGTTATTGAATGGGCAAAGATCTACCCAGATATGATACATGGGGGAACAGTAGAAAGCTTTGTCTACAAAGGTCAACGACATAGATATATAAGACAATATAGTTTTTATGTGAGAGTTATTCAGCTGTGAAATCGTATGCCCAGAAAGTTTGAATTTGTCCAAAAATAGACTTGACTAATATTGGCAGGAGCAAGATATACTATATGACTTCAGACAAAAAATCAACACTGGCCGTATAAGTACCTGGCCTGATAAAATAACAAATGGAGTTTAACAAAGAGGGTCTATAAGAACCTGTGCTGGAAATCATCACTAAGTATCCTTTTGTATTCATCCCATAATGTGCAAGAATTTGTTACATAAGCGGCAGTGCCATCTATACCCCTGCCCAATAGGCCAACGTAAAATCTCATAACTATAGGGAATGAGATTAGCGGAAGAGTAGCGTCCCTTGATTGGACGTCACCCATAGTCTGTGACGTCACCGGCGGGAAAAGTTATTAGAGAGAGAACGTCATGTTGGTTGTGCGCATGCGTCTCTCGTCCTCGCTTCCGGTGAAAACGGCTTGAGACACTTCAAAACCAAATTGACGTTCTCTCTGTAAGGTGACGTCCAATCAAGGGATGCTACTCTTCCGCTAATCTCATTCCCTATTAACATGTCTTTGTTTTTTCCCCCTGCAGCTGCATTAGAATCGACTCTCAGAGACAAAATTGGTGCCAGACCACATGAGATGCAAAGACCACTTGGTCAAGATGCTGTCACTGTTCGTCTCTTTGATCAGCTCAAAGCTGGAACAGCTGATTCGTGAGTAACTTTTAGTCAATTCTTCTCTCAGATTACAATGCAGGAAGTTGGGTCTGTTAGATCTGGTGGAAAGTACTTATACCAAGCAATTGCTTTTGTCCATTTCACACTATTGAAACCGGGAAAAACTCCAACTCCAAGGGCCTAATATTTCTGAAAGACTATTTGGGTAAATAAAGGGAAATTTACTCATTTTAAATAAATATATTTACTTTTTTATAACATATTCCATTTCAAATCTAGTCTTGTCATACAAACTTTGTCAGAACTAAAGAGAACCTGTTAAGAATACTTGACACTTCTGACTTTTAAGTTTGTTTAAGTTATGTGCCATAGACATTTGTCTTGCCTGATACAGGCATATTTTTATCGTGTCTTGTCATATTTATATTTTAGAAATTAAACAGAATGCAACATTAATTAGATCGTATTATACAGAAGAGCAAGTAGAATTTAACCAAACAATAATTTTTAAGTGTTTTGAGCACATTTAGTATATATTGCACTATATAAAAGCTCAAGTTGTTTTGTTTTTAAAATTTTTTTTCTGTTTTTTTTTTAATTTATTAATTATAGGCAAAGCAATTTTTAACATTATAATTTCCACTTGATCTGAAAATATTTGGGGGCCACAATAGCTTAGTTGGTCGAGAGTAACTTTCTTCACATGGAAATAAGGGGGGTAGCTGGATCTGTTAAGATATGGTGGAAAGAACTTTGTTATAGAATAGCTACTTATCCAAAGATTGCAATTGTCCATTAGATGCTATAGTGCACATGATAAGTTCAGGCTTCATCGGTCTTATTGCTCTGAAATGCTTTTTTTTGTTTTGTTTTTTTTGTTTGTTGTGGAGATCATTTATTCACTTTTGTTGAATTTTAGTAGCATGGAGAGGTATTATCCTCCACTGTATGAAATCATCATTTTTTGACTCATTTCTAATTTACTTTTTTGGCTACTTGTTTGGCTGTGTGGTCTTGAGGACTGGAAGATCCAGGGTTCAAGTTCCAATCTGTGCAACACAAAGTTGAGTCCTCGGAAAAGGTTCTTTACTCACATTCTCTCTCTCCATACTCAGGTGTAAATTGACTACCTGGCCATTAACAGCTTTGTCTCTGTTCGAAAAAAAATTGTGATATTGCCTAACAGGCGTCATGTCTTGTCTTACATGTTAAGTGTTTCTGTTGCCTTGAGAACCCCTTGTAAAATGTTTTGAGCACGTTTAGTGGATATTGCGCTGTATAAATGCTTATCTTTCTTTGGGTTTGGATTCAGCGTGGCTCTGCGGTTCCGTCTTTGCTTCGTACCCGAAAGGTACCGAGTTTGATCACCTGCCGCTGCGCTGTGTGGCCTTGAGCAAGTCACCTTGCCTTAGCTTAATTTGCAGTGCTGCACTGCGGTTGACGCCTGGGTTATTCCAGTCTTCCTTTGGAATAGACCTTAGAGACAAATTTCCCCTGTGGGATAAATAAAGGGAAATTTTTTCTTTAAAAAAAAAGTTTTTATTATTATTCTTTACAGAGTTTCAGTGGCTGTTCTTCCACGTAGCAGCAGCTCTCAGCCCAAATCGGCCATGATCAGAAGACTGCGAGACATGTCCGACCAAATCAAGGCCATCGATGAAATGTCACAGAACATCGAACGGGACTTCAAATCCTCACACCTGGTACCCAAAATATACCTTTTGTTATTTTTGAAAATTTTTCTGCATTTTTAACTCTCTCCTTCACAACCATTTTGGGGATCCCGATTAGTCCAGTTGGTAGAGCACCCACCTCACACGCAAAGGGACTGAGATCAATCCCTGGTGCAATTGATATATTTTTTCTGACCCCCACTTTCCACTCAGCAGTGATTGGGTAGCTGGGTCTGTTAGATCTGGCAGAAATTACCTTGCGATAGACATCCACGGTGGATGGCTTCGATTGCAAAGCTACTCTCTCACGGCCAGGCGGAGTTGTCGCACCAGTAAGGTCGTGGGTTCGAGCCCCCCATTGCCCCAGAAATTTTTATTCTCTATTGTCTTCTGGCACTTTTCTACTCACTCCATTCCTCGTTATTATAGACATTTGTACCATTCTGTTTGACAATGACAAATTTGTTTGCTTCTTATGTGCACAAAAAGATTTTTAATCTGTTTGTCACCAAAATTTCTTATTGTACTTGTAAAAATAAAAGCCTTTTCCAAAGACTTAAAACCAGAGTGTTGAGACTGGAATAAGAACTCATGCATCTCATTTACAGACCGAATTGACAGGTCGTTTCACTCAAATAAATCATCTCTCACAAAGAACGTTTTATTGGTGTTTTCTTGCTACGCACTCCCCAGAAGAAATAAATTAAATGCAGTTAAAAGCCTTTTATCATCATCTGTCCCCTCCATTTGGAATAAATTACCTTTTGAGATTACAAATTCAGAATCCAAGGAGGCATTCAAAAGCAATCGAAAAACATATTCTAACTTTAGAAAATATTTGCTTGATTTTTTTAATTTTTTCATGTATTCCTATGTTGATAGCGTCTTAAATATTGAATATGTAACCATCTGTATCTATAGTAATTGTTTAATAATGTGTATTAATTAATTAATTAAGTATATATATATATATATATATATATATATATATAATATATATATATATATATATATATATATATATATATATATATATATATATATATATGTATATATATATATATAATATTTATATTCTTTTATCAATTTTTGTAAAACACCTAGAGCTCATATTGCATGAGATGTTGGTGCTATATTATTATTATTATTATTATTATTATTATTATTATTATTATTATTATTATTATTATTATTATTATTATTATTATTGTTATTATTATTATTATTATTGTTATTATTTTAAACAATCTATCTACTTATTTCATATTTTTCATGTTTTGTTTTTTTTACATTCCTCTTATGTAGTATGTATGGCTATATGTATTGTTTATTTGTTGTTGTTTTTGTTTTGCTCATGTTTTACTTAGTATCATCCCGTACCATATATGTTCCATTCTTATCTCTTTGTAAGATAAAAAGAAAAAAAGAACAAATATGATGTGAACTGTATACACATTTCCTGTGTATTTGATTATTTATTATTTTTCCTCAGCTGCTGAATACGATTCAGGATGTGAACGAGTCCATATCCATCTCAAGGTCAGGCTCGCCCACTCATCCCCGTCGAAAGGCCAGTCCAAAACGTCACAAAGAACTCAGATATTCTTATGAAGATGAGGAGGTTTGTTTCTTGAATACATGTTTTCTATGTCGTTTTTTGTTTTGTTTTGTTTGATTGTTTTTTTTTTTGTTTTTTGTTTTTGTTGTTTTGTTGTTTTTTTTTTGTTTTGTTTTTTTTTTTTTTTGGGGGGGGGGGGGGGGGAGGGTTTTTAGTTTTTGGTTTTATTTTTGTTTTGTTGGGGGTTTTTTTCTATTCTCTAAATTAATGTTATCCATAAACAATTAAGTGTTACTTTCTAGACATATTTTCTTCCCATCATTGTGGTGTAGGGAAATGAACATTTTAATACACTGCAAAAATTGTCTATCACAATGATAAATATGTTGGTCTGATTCTGTTTTCTTTGAGTTGGAAAAATTTGATTTAGTTCTGGTTGAAGAAGGAAGAAAAATGAAACAAAAAAAAATGTTGTAGTAGTAGTAGTCCTTCAGAGCGATTCGGTCCATGGAGCTGGAGTTTTTTCCCAGTTTCTGTAGGGTGGAACAGACAATAGCAATTGCTTACTACAGTTTGGATAGGATGCTAGTCAATCACAAAGTACTTTCCACCAGATCTAACAGACACAGCTACCCAATCACTGCTGGGTGGACAGAAAAAATCTCGACTGCACCCGGGATCAATCTCAGTCTCTTTGCTTGTGAAGTGAGTGCTCTACCAAGTGAGCTATTGGGAACCCTCTCATATTTGTGACCCACCGTATCAAAGCGGTATTATGTCGGGATCCACTCTGTAAGGGAAATTGAATTCATTGCCACAAATATCCAACTGGGGTTTAATTTCTGTACGTTATGGTGGAGTATAAAGACTATTTCTTGCATTGCAAAAACTTCTAAGCTCCAATTTCTCATCATTCTATCTCTAAATTCACTTTTTGGGGTCTGAATCATCCCGACATAATACCGTTTTGAGACGGAGGGTCACATTTGTTAATTTGTGTAGATCTTTTTCTTTGATGTACAAGATTATGGAGATAGGATAATCATAGTTTGAAAAGACATCTGAGAGTGTTTCTTGAATTATGAATTTTTTTTTTTTTACATTTGTCTGAAAATAGATCCTCGATCATGGAACACTGATATAATTGAATCGATGTGTACATATATAAAGGTCTGACATTCGAGACCTTCAAATAAGTTCACATCGATTTCTGGGTGGGGATCCTGACCTCCCATAGTGGGCAGGGAGGAACTTACTGTGTCTTCTATCCCCCTATATCTGTTTTCCAACATGCTTTCTGTCTTTGTCTTGGAATGAGATTACTTGGTTTTGTCCAGGCCCTGGCCGGATACTCTAGATGGAAGGGAAGCAGTCAAATGTATAGTTAGAATTCTGGGAGATGATATTTTTTTGTCTTATAAATCATCTCTCTGTTATGCACTGTGTTATTTTTGTTTACATATTATATATGATTTGTAAACATTTGAGTGTATTCCACTTTGTGGGGATCTGTGCTCGTGTCTGGGTGAGACTTTTAGATGATCTCAAACTAAGCACTTTAATAGTGTGCTCTTGGATTCTACATCTGTTTCCTATTTGAACCAATTCCTCTTTGTCTTACCTTTTCTTAGGTGCTTTAATTATAATTCTAGAACTTTTTACTATCCCATTTTCTTCCTTTTTACTGTCGCTGATATGACCTTAATGTGTTGCAAGCGCTGTAAAATCCTTTAAAAAAAAAAAACATCACGTCGATTTGAATTGTTTTTTTTTTCTTATATATAAAATTATTTTTTTCTGCTATATATTATACTTTATTGTATACAACTTTTTATATTTTTATTTGAAGTCTACTGATAATGTCTACGTGTATTTCTTTCATCCGTTTCAAAAAGTTTGAAGACGATGGCAGGTATTCTCCCGAGATGCCTTTCGCACCAAAAGCTTCAGCAAAATCTCCACAAGCCAGTGCCCGGTCTGCTAGGTCTAAGAGTTCTCTGGGATCTCGCAGGTAAGAAAACAAGGGTGATGATGTCCGTGTTCTGTACAGTATGTCCATAAAGTCTGGATACAGTAAAGTTAAATATTGGAATTGATGGCAATACAGATTTATTTCATCGAGTTCATGCAAATTTTGTGAAACGCATTGACATTTGCATTGCAAATGATGGCGCTCATATTGAAGATATTATTTGGATAAAATAAATAGTGAAAATAAAACTTAGTTTTTATGATATATCACAACTATTCAACTATCCTATGTGTCCAGACTTTATGGACACCCTGTATAAAATTTTGGAAGGCAATTAAATATGGACTGTAGAAGCTTGTAGAATGCATTTTGTTAAAACACTGTATGGTTTCAAAGGCCAAATTTGCAAGAGCTACAGAATAATTTTTCTTGTGGACATAAATCAAGATCTTTATCATTTGAATTTGTACTGTGTGTAAATGTCATTGTGGGAATTTTTTTTTTTGTAATATTAATTTTTTGTAATTTGTTTTTTTGTTTTCGGCATTTAAAAATACCCTTTTTTTCTATTATTAGAATGGTCAAACCCAATGACTTAGTGTTACAATGTTTCTTCTATGAATTGTATGTGATGTGCTATCCCTAAGAAGAACAACAAGAAATAAAGTGAGTAGGAAAATGCCAGAAGACAAGAGAGAATAAAAATTTCACGGCAACGATGGCGGCTTGAACCCGCGACCTTACTGGTACGACAATTCCACCTGACCAGTGTCCTATCCAAAGGGTAGCAGTTGGTTTTGTCTGTTTCACGCTATAGAAACTGGGATAAACTCCAGCTCCATGAGCCCAATGGCTCTGAAGGACTACTACTACTTATGACATATTGGAGACTTTTTTAAACTTTAAAGTAGAAGAATTGTCATACTGGAGACCGATTTTAGATTCGAGGAACTGTCATCGATTTGTTGAAAATGTTGTTTAATGATGGTTTTTTGTTTTTTTTATGTTTGTTTTTGTTTTTTGTTTTTCAATTGGAGAATAAAAACTTGATTTGATTTCAGTGCCGGTACTTTGTCTATGAGTGGTAGTGCCATCTCAGAACTTATCGGTGAGGTCCTGGCAGAGGAAGGCGTAGACTTGCAGTCCGCTGGATTCTCACAGGAAGTGGCTGCCATCCTAGAAAAGGATGCCCAAGAACACATTGAAGAAAGGTAAACATTGTCGTGATTGAAGACAGCAATGATAAATGAATGAATACTTAAAATGTTTAGGGGTCCCGATAGCTCAGTTGGTAGAACACTTGCTTCACAAGCAAAGGGACTGAGATCGATTCTGTGTGCAGTCGAATTTTTTTTTCTGACCCCACCCCCCCACCTGTCGTCCACCCAGTAGTGATTGGGTAGCTGGGTCTGATAGATCTGGTGAAAAGTACTTTATGATAGACTAGTGTCCTTTCCAAAGGGTAGCAAGCAATTGCTATTGTCCGATTCATGCTCTATAGAAACTGGGGTAAACTCTAGCCCCATGGACCTATCGCTCTGAAGGACTACATTTTTTATACTTTAAATATTTTTAAAAATTTCCTCCCCTTTTAGATTACATTTTTTATGATTTTTTATATACCTTGTGATTTCTTCTTTGAGAGATGGATAGAACTGTGCGACTATGTGGTCTAGTGAAACGACACTCGCTTTCAGATTGGAAGGTCCTGGGTTTGAGCCTTGCTCAGCGTATAACTGAGTCCTTGGAGTAGGCTCTTTATTCTCATTCTTTCACCATACTCAGGTGTAAAATGATTATCTGGTCGTTGACAGTTTTGTCTTTGTTGGAAAAAAAATTAGTAAAATATTGCCTATCAGGCATCATGTCTTGTTCTACATGTTACATGGTGCTGTTAGTCAGGACCCTTTGTAAAGTGCTTTGAGCACGTTTAGTGGATATTGCACTATATAAAATCTCAAGTTTTGTTGTTTTTTCTAAGTTAAGAAAAATGACTTTTTAAATAATAAAACTTGCAATTTTGAGTCCTACCAGACCAGAATATTTCTTTGCCGTAGCTAATGACAAATGTCATCATTCTCGGATTGTTCGTCTTGCTGCATTATTCTTTGCCTTGTATATTTATCAATTTCTTCCATTCTGATTCTAATATGCTCTAATTACGAGAAGAATGAGGATCACACATATTATCAATTTCAATCAGTTTCAATCAATTCCTTATTTTTTTTAAAAACAAAAAAAACAAACTTGTAACCACAGGAAAGTGAAGCAGCAGACGATCACTCCTAGAGATAAATTGATGGGTATGAAGAAGGCAGAGGAAGAGCAGAAGGCCAAGAGGACAGAGGAGGAAAGAGAACGGTTGAAACTGTGGATGACTGAAAAATTCCACCAACGCCACGAGGAGTACAAGAAGAGGAGGAGTGGCCTCATTGAAAGGGAACCAAGACCCTTCAAATCTCAGTCTGTTGTGAGTATTCTTTCTCTCTCTCTCTCTCTCTCTCTCTCTCTCTCTCTCTCTCTCTCTCTCTCTCTCTCTCTCTCTCTCTTTCTCTATCTCTCTTTCTCTATCTCTCACTCTCTCTCTCTCTCTCTCTTTCTCTCTCTCCCTCTCTCTCTCTCTCTCTTTCTCTCTCTCTCTCTCTCTCTCTCTCTGTATCTCTCTCTCCTTTTATAATAAGATTAAAAAATAAAATTGAGCTTTATATAGCGCAATATCCACTAAATTCCTGAAAGCGCTTTACAAGGGGTCCCTGGTCAACAGCAACATTTAACATATAGGACAGGACATGACGACTGTTAGACGATATTACAATTTTTCGGACAAGGACAATGCAGTTAACGGCCAGGTACTCATTTTACACCTGAGTACAGTGAGAGAATGTGAGTAAAGTGCCTTTTCTAAGGACTCAACTATGCACCAAATTCAACGCTCGAACCCAGGACCTTCCGATCCGAAAGAGAGTGTCATACCACTAGACCACATAGTCGCACTTATCTCTCTCTCCCTGTCTCTCTCACTCTCTCAAACTATCTCTCTCACTCTCTTTATCTTTTTCTCCCTCTCTCTCTCTCTCTCTATCACTTTCTTTCTCTCTCTCTCTCTCTCTCTCTCTCTCTCTCTCTCTCTCTCTCCCTCTCTCTCTCTCCCTTTCTCTTTCTCTCCCTCTCTCTCTCTCTCTCTCTCTCTCTCCCCACTTCTTCTACTCTCATTTATTGATTTTTGGGGTTTAATTTTTTTTTGTGTGTCTAAATCCAGCATCAAATCTGGAAAGACTTTTTAAATTGGTGAAAAGAGGCGAGACATTACAATAAATTGTCTTAGAAATGAAAGGCCCTCAATTCGTATCCAATCAAAGATCAAGAAATCTTTGATGTGTTCCATCACATTTGAAAAAAAAAAAATTCACTGACAGATGAAATGAAAGGCAGTAATTTAATTATCACGTTTCCAATATCTACACTGTTTCAACATTTATATAATTTTAATTTTAATTTTTTCAGAGTACAAAAATTAATCTGAAAACTCTTGACGACGAGAGAAATGAGAAACGCAAACACATGGCTTCAGAATTCATGCACCAAAGACTTCTGGAAGCCGAGCACCTCATGGGTAGCATCATCGTTGACAAACCACAGCTCTCATCAAAAGTCGACGAGTACCGACCAAGGGAAGCTTCCCAGTCGCCAATGCGGTCCAGGTCAAGGTCACTGAAGAGGTCACCGGGTCGTGGTGGTTTTGCGTCGTCGCCAGGACGAGCACCTTCCATTTCTTCTCATGCCAAGACAACTACATCTGTATCCAGGAGTCCAAGATCAAGAACGACAAAAACTTCTCACGATACAAGGCATATTAGTCCAGGTAAAAATATTTTAAAATAAAGTTCTTTAGAGCCATTAAGGCCATGTGTAACATGTATTGAAATATATATTGGAATTGTTCAGCTGTGTTTAATTATGTTAGGGTTCTTACTAGCGGTAAGCTTTCTTGTGTTGTGCATGTTTTGCATTAGAGTGTGAATGTTGATTGCGTGAACGTATTAGCACTTTTTGTTACTTAGAAACATCGTAAGACGTTGTTTGTGTATTAAGTTAGTTACTGAAATAACTCCATCCTGGATGGTTGTGATATGTATTTGTTTTAAATTTTCCATATGATTGATAATTAAATTGAATTAACGTAGTCTACCCCTGAGTCGTTACACCATGAAGCTGGTTCCAGTTCCTGTAGTGTGAAACGGACATTAGCAAACACAAAAATATGAAGTAGTAAGTAGTTTCTCAGAGCCATTAGGGATAATGGAACAAACAAGAGCTTATCTAGTTTTTCTATAGCATGAAATGGGCAATAGCATTTGCTTACTACCCTTTGGATCAGACATTAGTCTATCACAAAATACTTTCTGACTGACCCCAACGACCCAATCACTGCTAGATGGACAGGGGAGTCAGAAAAAAAAGAAATCTTGATTACATCCAGGATCAAACTCTGTCCCTTTGGTTGTGAAGTGAGTGCTCTACCAACTGAGCTATCGGGTTCCTCTATTAGTCCAAATAAAATGTCATTTTTTTATGGTATGTCATTTTTTTCATGATTTTATATATGATATCTGAAGTTTCTACTTTATAAATGGAACTGGGTATGTTTTTCCTTAGAGAGTGACCGGGGGGGCCTATCTTAAGCCTGGCATTGTGAAAATGTTAAAGAAAAGTTTAAAATGTACATGACTTTGGATTGAAACAATACAAACATTTCACGTTTCATCAGTAAAACAATGAACAGAAGAATGTTGAAAATTTAAGTTTTTCCTTACACTGCTAACGAGGTGTAGAAACCAGATTCACCTAGCAAATTCAGTGAATTTTTTTTTTTTAAAAGCTAATGAAACCAAATTTTCAATGTATAAGTGAATAAGCATTGTAATTCGTATTCAAGGAGTGATGTGTTGAAATTTCTTAAACTAACTCTTCAAATTGTAGAAAGGTTTTTTTCTATTGTGATGGATTGTTAGTATTCCATATATTTTTGTGCGGCTATGTGGTCTTGTTGTATGACACTCGCTTTCTGATCGGAAGGTCCTGGGTTCGAGCCTCACTCGGCGTATAGTTGAGTCCTTGGAAAAGGCTCTTTACTCACATTCTCTCCCCGTACTCAGGTGTAAAATGAGTATCTGGCCATTAACAACGTTGTCTCTGTCAAAAAAAAATTGTAATATCGCCTCACACGCGTCATGTCACATTCTATATGTTAACTGTTGCTGTTGGCCAGGGACCCCTTGTAAAGGGCTTTGAGCATGTTAAGTGGATATTGCGCTATTTAAAAGCTCAATTTTTAATATTTTTTTAGGACAAATCTTTTTCTATTCATGCTTTGTATTTGACAGAGCCAAGGAGTCAGGACACGGGTCAAATTAAGGGCATCCTCAAGACAACCACCATCAAGGATGACCAGCAACACCCATCAGATCCCAGGCTGGACGGGGCTGCAGCGGCAGGGGTCAGTGACCGCCACATTCTGTCATCCATCACGGAGGGTAGTCTGAGTGGTGCGGATTCAAGTCTGGATCTCATCCGATATGCCAAGGCTGTGCTGGATATGGATGGGTCTGGCCCTATTGCATCACAGTCTTTTGAAAGGTTGGTTGCGTGGTTGGTTGAATGGTTGGTTGGTTGGTTGGTTGGTTTAATGGTTGGTTGGGTGGTTGGTTGGTTGGTTGGTTGGTTGGATGGTTGGTTGGTTGGTTGGATGGTTGGTTGGTTGGTTGGTTGAATGGTTGGTTGGTTGGTTGGTTGGTTGAATGGTTGGTTGGTTGGTTGGTTGGTTGGTTGGTTGGTTGGTTGGTTGGTTGGTTGGTTGGTTGGTTGGTTGGTTGGTTGGTTGGTTGGTTGGTTGGTTGGTTGGTTGGTTGGTTGGTTGGTTGGTTGGTTGAATGGTTGGTTGGTTGGTTGGTTGGTTGGTTGGTTGAATGGTTGGTTGAATGGTTGGTTGGTTGAATGGTTGGTTGAATGGTTGGTTGGTTGGTTCGTTGGTTGGTTGGTTGGTTGGTTGGTTGGATGGTTGGTTGAATGGTTGTTGGATGGTTGGTTGGTTGGATGATTGGTTGATTGGTTAGCTGGTTGGATGGTTGGTTGGTTGAATGGATGGATGGATGGTTGGTTGATTGGTTAGTTGAATGATTGGTTGATTGGTTAGTTGGTTGAATGGTTAGTAGGATGGTTGTTGGGTGGTTGGTTGGTTGGATGGATAGATGGTTGGTTGGATGACCGGTTGGTTGTTTGTGTGATGTGTTGATTTGGTTGGTTGGATGGTTGGTTGGTTGATTGCTTGATTGATTGATTGATTGATTGATTGATTGGTTGGTTTGATGTGGTCATTAGTTGGTTGGTTTGTTGATTGATTGGTTGGTTGGATGGTTATGTGGTTAGTGAATCAGCTGGCTGGATGATTAGTTTGTTAGTTGGTTGATTGGTTGGTTAATATGTTGTCTGTTTGGTTGGTTGATCAGTTGGTTGGATAGTTGACTGAATGGTTGGTTGATTGGTTGTTTAGATAGTTGGTTGATCAGTGAGTTGAATGGTTGGTTATTTGGTTGATTCGTTGGTTTCTCGTATTTCTCATTCGTCTGTAGTGTTTCATTCATTGTGTTTTGTTGATAAAGGGGAAACCCATTGTGTTTTGTTGATAAAGGGGAAACCCCAAACATCTACATTATCTGTTTCCATTTATTAGTTTGCAGCTAACATTCAATTTCACATTGTTGTTTGTTTTTGTTAGGCCATCGCACATTCAAGAACCATGAAATCACAATGAAATAATTTATAAAATTGATAAAATTATCACTCCTTTACCTCAGTTGGTAGAGCACTCGCTTCACACGCAAAGGGACAGAGATCGATTCCGGGTGCAGTCGAGACCCCCCCCCCCCCCCTGTCGACCCAGCAGTGAATGGGTAGCTGAGTCTGTTAGATTTGGTGTAAAATACTTTGCAATAGACTAGTGTCCTATCCAAAGGATGGCAAGCAATTGCTGTTGTCTGTTTCACGCTACAGAAACCGGAATAAACTCCGAACGGCTCTTAAGGACTACTTCTTTTTTTTTTTTTACTCCACTCAGCCACACTCAACCCAGACCCAAACCAGCTGGTGTGTCCAAGGTAACCAAGGCCAAACCGTCAAAGGTCAAGGAAAAAACATTGGCAGACGTGGTGAGGTTACAGCGACCTGAGGTGACCCGGAAGTGGAAGGAGATGAATTCTCAACGTAAACAAGAGGAGGATGAGATGAGGAGGCGAGTCGAACAGGATGAAATCAACAAATCAGCATCTGAGAGCTACCAGAAAGAAAAACAAAAGATTTATGGTGAGTAGTCCGTGTGGCTATGTAGAGCATTAAAACTATATATGCTCAAAGCGCTTTACAAAGAGTCCCTGACCAACAGCAACACGTAACATGTAGAACAAGACGGGAAAACTGTTAGGCGATATTATATTTTTTTTTTTTCAAAAGAGGCAACACTGTTGACGGACAGGTACTCATTTTACACCTGAGTATGGTGAGAGAATGTGAGTAAAAAGCCTTTTCTTAGGACGGAACTATGTGCCGAGCAAGGCTCGAACCCATGACCTTCCAATCTGAAAGTGAGTGTCATACCAAAAGACAACGTAGCCGCACATAGGCCTCTACTTGCATAGGCAGTTTCCAAAATGACTCGTCCTAATTTGTTAACTCACTCAATCCTAGAGATTTTTGCTACTTTTCAAAATTGGAAAAAATTTATTAAAAATGAGCATGTACAAAGATAGTTTTATTCAACTATCATTAACATGTAAAAACCAAACACATTAGCTTTACTACTACGCCTATAATTTGGCTCAGAAAAATGTAATAAATAGGCATGGGGTAAAAGTAACCTCTCTCTAATAACTTCTTTGCCAGTGACGTCCAATCAAGGAATGCTACTCTTCCGCTAATCTCATTCCCTATAAATTGATATGTAAATTGCTTGTAGCGTGATATATTATATACACTGTGGATATACGTTATCTTTTGATTCTATTTTTTTTTCTTCAACCTAGACTCCAAGCAGATACCAGGATCAAGCCCTAGAAACCAAGTTACGATTCCAAGAAGAGTGAAAACTTACTCAGAGCGCCTGAAGGAAATGAAACCATCTCAGAAATTCTCTCCTCGAGTTACCAGAGCTCCTCAGTCAGGTACACATTTGGATTACTCATATGATTTTTGTTAAAAACGTACAATGAAACTTAAAAAGTAATAAACTAAAATAAATGTAACAGCTTCATAAAAAGAACAAAATACCAAACACGGAATGTTTCAGGCTCAAACCCCTTCTTCAGCCAACAACAACAAAAAACAATAAAGACATAAAGACATTACTAAATTCCAGATTGATGACATCTGAGGGAGATATCTTGAAAACCTATTTTTTTTAAATGAATATTTGAAATTCGGCTAGAAGCCCAGGGCCCAGGCATCTGACTGACTGCTCAGACAGTCCCAGGGCTGAAAAAGTTAAAAGTACATTAATGGAGTCATCTCCCTTGCATAATGAGTAAAGTACTCCTTCAGAGTCATCAGAAGGCGAGTGTCGTACCACAAGACCGCTAGCCACAGAAATGAAACATCTAAAGTACTTTGAAACATTGCGTTTACCAGGAGTTTTATTTTTAAAGGGTTGAAAACGAAAATGTTAGGTGACATAAAATTTTTGGAATGTTAATCCTTTACTTAAAATCCAAAATCATACATCAGTGAATTGGTCTTGGTCACAGCCAATCAGATTACAAATCATCATCATCATCATTCTCTATTTTCCTTCCAGCTCGTAAGATAAAGCTATGAACAGTCAAGTGTGTATGACAGGTGCCAGACAAAGCTAGAAAGAAAAATACAAGAAAAAAAAAACATCCCAAAAAATCAGTCTACCACGACTGAGGATCGAACCTGAACCTCAGACCTGCAGAGATCTGAGGTTCGATCCCCAGTCATGGTAGACTGTTTTTTGGGATGTTTTTTTTTTTCTTGTATTTTTCTTTCATGCTTTGTCTGGCACCTTTCAGCACATTTCATACACACTTGTTCATAGCTTTATTTTACAACAGTGCCTGCTCCTTAATTAATTTCTTTATTCCTTCCAGCCCGTAGCATGTCTACCGGCACTGTGAGGACTGGGGGTACCAGCAAGAGTCGTGGCCCACCTCACCAACCAAAGACGTATGTACAACAGCTGCAAAGCCTAAGTGCCAAGGGAGGTGGTGCTACCAAGAGAGGTAAGAGTGTAGACCTTCAGAACCCTAAGGCCCATGGAGCCGGAGTTGATCCTGGTTTCTATAGTGTTAAACAGGCAATAGCAATTGCTAGCTACCTTTTAGATAGGACGCTATTCTATTGCAAAATATTTTCTACCAGATCTAACAGACCAAGCTACTCAAAAACAGACAATAGCAATGGCTTGCTACCATTTGGATAGGATGTTATTCTATCACAAAGTACTTTCTGTCAGATCTAACAGTCCCACCTACCCAATCACTGCTGAGGGGACGGGGATGAAGTCAGAAAAAATGTCAACTTTACCCGGGATCGTTCTCTGTCCCTTTGCATGTGAAGCGAGTGTTCTACCAACTGAGCTTTTGGAATTCCCTGAGGCAATAGTGGAGTAACTGTAAGTTCTGAAAGACTCAAGTTTTTGACCATCGTTGCAGCCTGACACAGTAGCATGGTATTTGCTTTGTACCTAGAAGGTGTTGAGTTCGACTCTTGGCTGCACTGTACGGCTTTGAGCATGTCACCTCGCCCTTGCTCACTTTGCAGTGCTGCATTGAAGCTGACACCTGGGTTATTCCAATCTTCCCTTGGAATAGACCATGAAGACAAATTTTTACTCGTGGATGAATAAATAGAATTTGAAAAAAAAAAAATTTTCCTTCCAGATGCAACAGATAAATACAGAGAAGTTTCAGTTTCTCTTACAAACATGATTTAAGATAAGATAAGATAGACTTTTTTGATCTTGAATGGAAATTATCATAATGTTACACATCATTCATCGTTATATTAGCACAGATTTATACACTGTCATGAACTAATTGATGAAAATACGTAGCTAATTAAAAGCAAAATAAACATCAAATATAATAAAATATTCATAAAATATACAGCAGTTACAAACATGATTTATGTCAATGACTGTGTGCATTGACTCTAATAAAAAGGCATCTGTATACAGTGATTGACACGGGGGAATTATGGGAAGGTTTGTTTGGTTCTTTGGTGTGCTTTTGTTTTTTCATGCCTCAACCCTCGCCCCCCATCCTCCCCCTTCTTTTTTTATAAGGTTTAGATTATTTGATATAAATACTAATGTTGGTATTAAACATATACTTATTAACTTATAACAAAAGAAAGCTAATCAGCCATTTTATATAACACTGAAAATGTATCATCCTCCCCTAGGTGTGAAAACGGTGCCAGTCCAGGGCAGAACCTTCCTGAGATCGCGAGGTCCCGTCCATAAGCCAAAGACATACACGGAACAACTCCAATCCCTGAACCCACATCCACAAAGAGCGGCTGCAAGGATAACGACAACTCCTCATTACGACTCGGGTAAAACTATGGAGTTTAGTTGTTTTGTTTTTGTTTTTTTTGTTTTTGTTTTTCTTTTGTTTTGTTTTTTGTTTTTTTTGGGTTTTTTTTTTGGGGGGGGGGGGGGGGGGGGGGTTCTATTCTACCAACAACTCAAAAAAGAAGTTTCAATTTTTTGAGAAAACGCTGTAAAATGCCAGATATTAATTTTACACCTGAATGTGGTGAGAGAATGAGAGTAGAGAGCCTTTTCCAATGACTCGACTATGCACCGCTTAGAGCAGGATTTGAACCCTGGACCTTCTGTCATACCACTAGATTACTTAGCCGTATATAGATTAGTATTTTCATTATTTACTTAAAAATCTCTATGAATACATATTTTGATTACATATCACATCTGTTTGTGGTGGGCATTTGAGTAAAATACTCTCTAGTTCTGCTCACCAATGCACAAAACTATGTGTAACCTTCAACGTTTATAGTCTGATTGATACATTATTTTATTGAGAAGAAGTAGTCACTCAACTGCCCGTCTGAAATACAATGAGAGAGAGCTGAGTGATATCAACTTGATATCATAAACATAAAAAAAAAATTTTTTTTATTTTTTAAAAACTTGAGATCATAAAGGTTTTGATGTGTAGTGTGCGGCTATGTGGTCTTGTGGTATGACACTCGCTTTCAGATCAGAAGGTACTGGGTTTGAGCCTCGCTCGGGGCATCACCGAGTTCTTGGAAAAGGCTCTTTACTCACATTCTCTCACCGTACTCAGTTGTAAAATCAGTACCTCGTCGTTAACAGCATTGTATCTGTCCCAAAAAATAATGTAATATCGTCTAACAGGTGTCTTGTCCCGTTCTACATGTTAAGTGTCGCTGTTGTCCAGGAACCCCTTGTAAAGCGCTTTGAGCACATTTAGTGGATATTGTGCTATATAAATATATATTTTGTTCTTCCTTCCTTCATCTCCTAGGGACAGTTGGCCCCTCCTCATCCCGTCACCAAGCCAGAGCAAGGCCATACGGAGACCCATACGCTGAGATGGACTATGCTGAGTTGGAGTCTGTGCTTAGTGACTGGGACATGGGTGAGGACGTCAGGAACATCATCTATGGAGGCTCCACGGCCTCTAACTCTGTGGCTTTCATGGTACGTATCATAATATCATGGAAATATAGTTCAGATTGGCTTTCATGGTACGTATCATAATATCATGGAAATATAGTTCAGATTGGCTTTCATGGTACGTATCATAATATCATGGAAATATAGTTTAGATTTTTTAAAAATACAACAACAACAGCAAAAATTAAATCAAAGAAAAAAGACAATCTTAGTTACGAAGAAGAACTCGCTTCCTTTGTCAGAAAGGCTCTTGGGCAGCGTAGAAAATTTAAAGAAATATCTGAAAACTCAGAATTTCCAGAAATTTTTATCCTAGGCATTTTCCTCTTGATGAGTAAATTATTCGTTTTGTTTGTGGAATGTCAATTTCATTTTGTAAAACTTGCTTAGTGAGTGTGTGCGACTGTTGTGTATGTGTCTGTTTGGCTCGGTATGAGTGTGTTAATGGTTGATAAGTATATTGTAAAGCGCTTTGAGGCTTCGACTTAGCTCCGCCACCCAACATGGGACAGCGTGGCTCAGTGGTACAGTCTTGGCTTCTTTCCCGAAAGGTACCGAATTCGATCACCCACCGCTGCGCTGTGTGGCCTTGAGCAAGTCACCTCGCCCTTGTTCAATTTGTGGCACTGCACTGCGGCTGATGCCTAAGTTATTCCAGTCTTCCCTTGGAATAGATTCTAGAGAAAAATTTCCCCTATGGGATAAATAAAGGGAATTTTTTTTTTTTTATTATTATTATTATTATAATGGAAATATATTTTTGTTTGAAAAAAAAACAAGAACAAAAAAGCAAAAATAAATCAAAGAAAAGAGAAAATCTTAGAGTATGTGTGATCCTCCACCCAATTATAGAGAACCTGTCACAAAATGTTGAATTTTTTAAAAGTCAGTTGAAAAACCTCAAAGATTTAGATATAGTTAAGTTAGACTCTTAGAAATTGGAGGGATTTGACTGCAGTGAACTCACTTAGGAACTTCTTTATAATGATGACTGGTTTACATAGCACCAGTCACTTCCCAGTCATATGGATGGAATGCCCACCTCTAATATCCTATGTGTGAGATGCGTCCACTTTATTACCGTCTTCTTCCATAGGTGTTAAAATATTTCTAATGATAATTATGAGGCTGGCTGAGAAAACCCGTGAAGATGCGGCAAGCTTCGATTTGAGATATGAGCCAAAATCAAAGATAAAGTGTTTCCCATACCAACAAAGTTTATTCAGAGAAAAAAATTCACAACTTGGGTTCTAATAAGACATAGAAAGAAAATTTAAAGTAGTAAATGATCAGAAAGATGTGGTCGACACCACTGCATACATAACTCTATTTATGAAGTTTGCACATCTTTCCGGGTTTTCTCAGCCAGCCACACAATTTGAAAACAAGCTCTGTGAGAAGTAGATGAGATGGACTCACAACACAAACCTAAATTAGGCCTAAGGGTTTGAGCTGGTGATTAGACAACCTCATCAGTTTGCCATTAGCAAAGGCATATGGCACACATTTTTCATTGTCTGATCTGAAATGGACTTTGAATTCGGAGGTTCCTTTGGTGTAAGCCAGAATTGTCTTTGTCCAAAGGCTGCATTAGCTTAACAGGCTGCATGCTGTAACTTTACGCTGTGTCATCATCTGAAGATTATTTTTAAATGTTAAGAGCTTGGAGCATTGTGTTTACTCTGGATTTAAAAAAAAAAAAAAAAATAATCCTTCAGAGCTATAAGACCCATTGAGTCGGAGTTTATCCCAGTTTCTAAAATATGAAACGGGCAAGAATAGCAATTGTTTGCTATCTTTATCGCAGGAAGCTAGTCTATTGCCAAGTACTTTCGGCCATATCTAACAGACCCATCTAACCCAATCACTGCTGGAGGAACAGGAGGATCAGAGAAAAATATCAATTTCACCTAGGATCAACTGCAGTCACTTTGCGCGAGAAGCTGGTGCTCTGCTTACTGAGCTCTTGGGACTCCCTTATTTATGGATAAGCATTATATAAATGCAGTCTTTTAAAGCATTTATTGGGTCTTGATGTAAAAAAAAGTTTGTTTTTTTTATTTTTCCTGAACAAAAGATTTAATGCAAACAGCATGTAATATCTCTTAGTAAAATCCTTATTCCATCGTTTTAATGTCCTATCACTGATCATAATTTGTGTTTTTTTTTGGTTTTTTGTCTATTCCATTCACACAATGTAGGTTGATGATGTAGACATGAGTATATCCGGTGGTGGGGACCACCAAGCCAGGCACTTTGCCCCCTCTGAGGGCCAGTCGGATTACTTTGAAGCCATCATGAGAGGAGATGGGCTCTACAGCAGGTAAATACGCCAAGAGTGGCCGCTTCTCACACTGGTTCAGATCTGTTTTCTGTTCCTTTAAGTATATTTGATATTCATATTAACTCCTTACCGATCATTTTCAGTATTTTCCAAAAATGGCAGGCTTACCCAGCAGAAAAAAATGATTTTTTAAACTCAAACAAGCTGTCGACAAAACAACTACTTTATGGTCTTATTAATTAAACAAAGATCATTCTTCAAAGTTTTTTAAACTCAAACAAGCTGTCTACAAAACAATTTTATGTTCTTATTAATTAAACCAAAGATCATTCTTCAAAGTTCATGATCTGTACAAAATATATCTGAATAAGAAAAATGTACATTGTGCTGTATCAAATATGACAATTGTGCTGCAGGGGGTAAGGGGAGGGTTAATGAAACATTGAGACTTGTCAATTTCTATGTATAATATATAGTATTTAATTTATGTGCAAATTATATTTAAAAATTATGTTGGTGAAAAATCTTAAAGGGCGTACTGGTTTTAAATCAAATTTTATTAGGAAGATGTTATGCATCATTATTTTTCTCAAATTATTATTTTTATATTTTGTTGTCATTGTTAATAGTTGTTGTTATGTATAAACGATATGTAAGCATAATACATATTTTTTCCGACAATAAATAATGTATTCATTCATTCATTCATTGATTCATTCATTAAGACAAAAGGTTGCAAACACAATTAGGAGAAAGATGCTTTCAATCGACTTGTACTGATGTGCACATATTTGCAGGTCTGATAACCGAATGCAATTATTGGCTAGATTTAACATTGTTGTAATGGACAATATTTTGTGTTGGTTTGAGAGTATTTCCATCATAACAATGAGGCCATGACAACTTCGATAATCAGACCTGCACATAAGTGTATGTTGACTAATAAGGTACCATGAATACTTTTTTTTAAATATTTTAAATTGGCACTAATTTTAATCACACAGAGCCATCAATCTGTTTAAGGTGAAATTTGCTTCAATTAAGTATTGTTTATTAACCTTCTGTGCTTTAAAATTATGTATTACAAAGTGCAGTCCATGCCACCTTTAAGAACCATCAGCGGGAGGAAGCTTAGGCGTGTTGAATGCTGAAGCGTGCTTGACTTCAAAGTAGACTAAACCCCAAGATTTCCATGAAGGAAATTTCAAGAGTTACGTCCCTTTGTTAGTTACTCATGATCGTGTAACACCATGCGATGTGGCTGCATTATTTGTTACCTGCCATAGTGGGGATTGGGTTTTTTTTGTTTGGTTGGTTTGGTTTTGTTTCGTTTTTAAATTTGTTTTTATTTTCAAAACACATCGTGGTAAAAATGGAATAAAAACACTAATTCAAATTGAAAAAAAAATAAAAAATGGAGTAATTTGTGATGTTGGTGTTAATAGATGGTCTGTCTTATTTTGGTGAAAAGAATTGAGTAATTGAGCTTTTCTTTCGGTGTGAAAAAGTGCTCTGCTTCACAGCTCAAGACCGTACTACTGAACTATGGTGCGCTGCCCCTACTTTTCTATTTTCTGTAATATGCTATTTTTAAACATGCGTCACATTTTGTTTATGGATGAAATCCATATATTTATTAATGTTTCTATTTTTCAGAGTATCCGGAGACCTGGAAACCACAACTGACTACCGATCCACGGTGGACATTCATGAAATTGAGCGCATCGCAGATGAAGTATCAGTTGGAGCTGGTAGTGTGGCAAGTGTCATTGACTGGGACGAGATTGATGACCTTATTAAAGATGTCTGAGAGATACTAAGTTGCTAGAAGCTGTCGACTGTTAAAGTAAAAAATAAAAATGAATATTATAACAGCTTCAAAAAAGAACAAAATACCAGACACACAACTTTTTGGGCTCAAAACCCTTCTTCAGCCAACAACAACAAAAAAACAGTGAAAACTTAAATACATTACTCCAAAACCAGATTGACGGCCGTAGATCTTGTTTTTAATAATAATAAATGGCATTTATATAGTGCTTTACCCCGTTGTCACAGGCTCTAAGCGCTTTACAGTGATTTAAAGCAAAACGTATTACAGTAAGACAAGTTTGATGGAAAAGATGTCCAATCCAATCCAATCCATCCTGTTGCAGCTTCGGTAATGAAGATAAACACAACATTTGTGTGGTGTGAGAGTGTGTTAATGTATGGTATTATGCCCTTATCATAATAATAATGATAGGCATTCACAGTCGTGTAATCCATAATTTTGATATAAAGCAATTTCATAGAAGCTTATTTTTCTTATTTAATAAAATAAATCAGCTTTTATATAGAGCAATATCCACTAAACATGCTCAAAGCACTTTACAAAAAAAAAAAAAAACCCAGTGAACTGACGTCACCAATTTCACAGATGACCTGTATAATTGGAACAATTTATCAAGACTAAATACATGTATTTTGTTTACAATAAAGGTGATGCATATCCTCCTTTGGTTGTTTGTTATCAAATTACACCTTTCGTTAGCCATAATATTCAACTTTACATACATAGGATGTTCTGTGTCCAAATTTATGATTATTTTAGAAGATGCAAATCTAAAATGTGATTTAAACAGTGTATAGTGTTACATATCATTTAATGGAATTCTTACACGACTCATATACATAAACTATTACATATCAATATATAACATAAATCATTAGCAATTAATTTGATTTTACTTTTATATATCTTATAATAGTTCATTTTATAATTTGTTTTCAAACGTTTATCCATTTTGAAGTTAGATCACTTTTTAAAAATGCTTTTATCCAACTGGTTACTGGTGTCTTGATTATCAATTTCATACAGTTTTAATTTTATACCCTTTTGTAAGAGGGATGTATATTAGTCTTTTTATTATTATTATTATTAGTCTTATTATTATTATTATTATTATTATTATTATTATTATTATTATTATTATTATTATTATTATTATTATTATTATTATTTTATTATTATATTATTATTATTATTATCATTATTATTATTATTATTATTATTATTATTATTATTATTATTATTATTATTATTATTTTTACTTTACAACAATCACACTAGCGTGTCTGTGATCTCCGCCACATAAAATACAAAGCTTTTAATAGATATTGTTATGAAATGTTTAGTTTTTGTACAGTTTGATCGGTGTATTATATAAATATATACATAGGCACATCGCAAGACATAAAACAATGCTTTACTGAATTTCTGTTCTGCATTGTCTATTTTCATAGTATTAAAAACAAAAAAAACAAATATTAAATAAATGATTTTTATATTATTCTGAAAGATGGATTTGTTGTTTGTTTATGTGCATCCTCTATGTGTTGTGTTTGTTGACAAATATTTGTTTGTTGCTTTTAAAAGAATAAAAATGATTTTTATAATTACAGACACATCCCAGAGGTGTTAAAGGAGAGGTAGTCGGTGGATTTTTCATCTTGGAGATGGGGGAGGGGGGTTATCACTATCATCTTCCTATATCTATACTGGTGCTGGAATTGTTGCAGACCTTTACAATCAAACACATTTCCTTTTTATATGTCTCCTCTCACCCCCTCCTACACCATAACATCATCATCATCATCGTCGTCGTCGTTGTCCTTGGTGGGGTTCCTCACATCCCATAGTGGGTAGGGAGGTACTTACTGCGTCTTCAATCCCCCTATATCTGTTTTCCAACTTGCTTTCTGTCTTTGTCATGGAATGAGATTACTTGGTTTTGTGTGTTGGCCAGAGGGAAACAGTCAAATGTATAGTTAGTTTTGGGAGATGATATTTTTTTCCTTGTAAATCATCTCTCTGTTATGCACTGTACTATGTGTTTTTTTTTACATATTATATTATGATTTGTAAAACATTTGAGCGAATTCCTTTTAGTAGGGACATGTGCTGGTGTCTGGATGAGACTTTTAGTGATTTCAAACTAAGTACTTTGATAGTGGCTCTTAGGATCTACACCTGTTTCTTATTTGAACCAATTCCCCTTTGTCTTACCTTTTCTTGGGTGCTTTAATTGTAATTCTAGTCTTTTTTACTATCCCATTTTCTTCCTTTTTACTGGCGCTGATTTTGACCTTAATGTGTTGCAAGTGTCGTAAAACCCTTAAAAACAAACAAAATAAACATCATCGTCATTATTATTATTATTATTATTATTATCATATCATCATCATCATCATCATATCATATCTTATTATTATTATTATTATTATTATTATTATTATTATTATTATTATTATTATTATTATTATTATTATTATTATCATCATCAGCACCATCATTTCCTTGACTCCTCAATATAATATCCTTATGAGTATAGCAGTCCTTCAGAGCCACTAGGCCCAATGGTGCCGGAGTTTATCCCAGTTTCTACAGCTTGAAACTGACAAAAGCAATTACTTGTGAGACCTTTTTCATTCAACATGTTTTGTTGACAAAGGGGAAACCACAACAATGTATCTTTGCAAATTCATCCTAAGCTTCCATTTCATTTTGTCATTGTTAATTATTAAAAGAAAAAAAGTAGTTCTTTAGAGCCATTCGGCCCATGGAGCCGGAGCTTATCTATAGCGTGAAACGGACATTAGCAATTGCTTGCTATCCTTTGGATAAGACTTGTCTATCGCATAGTACTTTCCGCCAAATCAAACAGGCTCAGCTACCCATTCACTACTGGGTGGACATAGGCATTTGGAGGAGGGGGGGGGGGGTTGGGGCACTAAATGTGCTCAAAGCGTTTTACAAAAGGTCCCTGACCAGCAGCAGCAACACGTAACATGTAGAACGAGGCATGACACTTGTTGGCGCTATTGCAATTTTTTTTTCCGACAGAGACAACGCTGTTAATTTCCAGGTACTCATTTTACACCTGAGTATGGTGAGAGAATATGAGTAACGAACCTTTTCCCCAGGACTCAACTATGCGAGGAGCGAGGCTCGAACCCAAGACCTTCCGATCCGATAGCGAGTGTCATACTTGGCTACACCTCTAAATTCATCTCGTCAAGCCTGCTTCAGAAGTCTTCCTCCGTCCTCAGAACCGTTTCATACCCACCTTCAAGTTTAGTTACTGGACAGTGAAGGACGATGTGATCGCTGGTTTCTGGATCTGCCTGACATTTCCAGCAGGCATCGCTGTTCCCGAGTTTCCATCTGCATATATTTGATGCAGTCCTGCCATGTCCTGTTAAGGGGCGATTTGAGGAAACCCAGTATTTCCTGGCATTGTGGCATTGTCCCCCACCAAAAAAGGCTTGTATTCCACAATGCCAGTTACGGCGGATAGATAATATTATGTGGTCTTGTGGTATGACACTCGCTTTCGGATCGGGAGGTTCTGGGTTGAGTCCTTGGAAAAGGTTCTTTACTCACATTCTCTCAACGTACTCATGTATAAAATGAGCCGTTAACAGCGTTGTCTCTGTCCG
>NC_088360.1:107894016-107939016 GCF_034508935.2 Berghia stephanieae
TTCAGTATAAATTCCACGTAATAACAAAACCCCCTCCTCCCCCCCCAACCCTCCCATTCCCCTCCTCCCCTCCCCTCCCTAAAACTCATTACGGTGTGAGATGTGAGTAAAGGGTCTTTTCCAAGGATTCAACCGGAGCGGGACTCGAACACCTAGACCCTCTGGTCCCGAGGTGAGTATCATGCCACAAGACCACATAGCGTACAAAATGGGTTAAATTTTGTATCGAGTTCGTTGGAGTGCAACAAATTCTAAATTGATGATATACATCTAGGTAAAATACTCACAACATCCGCCAAACAGATTAAACATACTAACTAATACACAAAACTATGCGTAACCTTTAACGTTTGTTATAGATAGTATGAATTGGATTCAGTAGTCTGATGTCACGCCGCCAGGCAACGGCGGCCATCTTGGTTCTAAACAAAGAAAATCATTACTTTTTGTTCTTCATGCTGGCTAGAACTTTTCATTCCCTTTTCATATGCCTTTTGATCAGAATGTGTAAAAGTCAAAACATGATCATATTTATGTGTTTTTTTTCCTCTGGAAGCGTTTTTATGCTAGCCGGAGAAATATTTCATACGGGCGTGCGCGATTGTTCCGATAGTTTAGAGCCAGTGTTACTAAGTTACCATGCGTCTTTAGGAAGGAAGTGACGTTACGACTATTGAATCCTATTGACATCACTCAGGCCTTTGTTGTTCTTTTTTTTTTTGTTGTTTTTTTTTTTTGTTGTTTTTTTTTTTTTTTTTTTTGCCACCCGCGTTCATGAGTAATCATCACTAAACTGTGTTAACCAGACTATAGATAGAATGCGCTTGGCCAAGGAGTTCACAACATTGTCATCCGGAAGTATAACGGACCAACACCCAAACTCTGTGTAACCATGAACTTTTATAGTCTGGTTAATACAGTTTAGTGAGAACAACTCACAAACGCGGATGGCAAAAACAATAACAAAGGCCTGAGTGACGTCATCTGCATACTATCTATAAACGTTCAAGGTTACACGATATAGTTTTGTGTGTTGGTCCGTTATACTTCAGGATGGCAATGTTATGAGCTTCTTAGCCAAGCGCATACTATCTATAGAAGACTGCTACGCGTGTCATATACGGAGCATCGCACAAACGAAGACGTCGTGGAAGAAATAGAAGCTCGGGCAGGCCAACAAGAACCTCTTCTAGTGACTGTGAAGCGTAGAAACCTGTCTTGGTTTGGACACCATACACGACACGATAGACTGAGCAGGACAGTCCTACAGAGCACAGTCGAAGGCCAGCGCAGAAGAGGGCGCCTAAGGAAGATGTGGTTGGACAATATAAAAGAATGGACAGAGATGTCGGTTCCGGGGCTGCTACATAGGGCTAGCAACAGGCAGGCATGGAGGAAGACTGTAACTTCTGCTTCACGCAAGTCCCCCCGACGACACGACCATCCGGTCATGGGATTGAGTGAGTGAGAGTGAGTTCACTAACCCGCTGTCAGAAAATAAAAACAAAGAGCTGAGTGACGTCAACTTCTACAGAAAAATAATAATATTATGACAACCAACCTATCGGGCGTTGACACGCCGTCTTTGCCCGTGGCCTTCGTAAAGTTATGGCCTGACACTGACCAAAAATTACGTCAAAATGCCAGTCTTTTGTCACAAAAGAAAACAAATCGTGAGTCGTATTCAATGGTTCAACCAATGAAATAACTTGTTTCCATGAGCTCTACTAACGACAACTCACTAGACGGTGCAAAAACCAAATAAAGACGTCAAACTGCCAGTCCTTTTGGATTTCAGTGTCAGGCTATAGATAGTATGCGCTTGGCTAAGAAGTTCACAACATTATAGTCTGGTTAATACAGTTTAGTGAGAATTACTCATGAACGCGGATGGCAAAAAACAATAACAAAGACCCGAGTGACGTCATCTTCGAACTATCTATAACATGAAGATGGCTACGCTTTGCCCCCCAGGCGAGCACACGTACACATAATAGTATTGTTATTATGGTTGGAATTGAATTAAATCGCCATTGATGGATTCACGTGATTGGCAAATCGAATTAAAATCCATTATAGTTGAAGGAAGTTGAACGCCCTTCTAATGCTTTTAAGTTCCTTATATATAATAATAAATAAGAACGAAAGAAGCAAAAGATTAGATAAATAAGCTGAATATCTTATTATATAGAATAGAACGCGCTTGGCTTAGGAGTTCACAACATTGCCATCCGGAAAATACGGACCAACACACAAAACTTTGTGTAACCTTAAACGTTTATAGTCTGGTTAATACAGTTTAGTGAGAATTACTCATAAACGCGGATGGCAAAAACAATAACAAAGACCCGAGTGACGTCAACTGGATTCTATCTATAATAATATGTAATAGCGGACGCAGCAATATTCTTTTTAAAAGCTGCATTTCTTATTATATATTTGACAAATTGGATTTTTCTCTAATACGAAGGCTGCGAAATAACTGGTCCAAAAGAATTCAACAGTCGTAACGTCACTTCCCTCTTAGTAACTGGTTCTAAACTATCGGAACAATGGCGGACGCCCTTATGAAATACTTCTCCGACGATCATAAAAGTGTATCCAGAGCAGATAAACATTATAAATCTGATCATGTTTTGACTTTTATACATTCTGATCACATGACATATGAAAAAGTTCTAGCCAGCATGAGGAATAAAAAGAACCGATTTTCTTTGTTTAAAACCAAGCTTCTCGTTGCTGGGCGTACGTGACATCATACTATTGAAAAAAAAAATGAGCTTTTAAATAGAGCAATATCCACTTAATGTGCTCAAAGCGCTTTACAAGGGGTCCCTGACTAACAGCAACATGTATCATGTAGAACGAGACACGATGCCTATTAGGCGATATTACAGGATTTTTTCCGACAGAGACAACGCCGTTAATGGCAAAGTACTCATTTTACACATGAGTACGGTGAGAGAATGTGAGTAAAAAGCCTTTTCCAAGGACTCAACTATGCACCGAGCGAGGCTCGAACTCAGGACCTTCCGATCCGAAAGCGAGTGTCATTCCACTTGACCACATAGCCTCACTCATAGAGGTCTTATGTTCAACAAGAGTGAGGAGGACTAAGTCAAGTTAAGTCAAGATTAGAATTTAGGAGAAAAAGGTTTGAAGTTAAAGACACAAAACCCACTGTGCTGCGGCTATGTGGTCCAGTGGCATGATACTCGAAGGTCCTGGGTTCGACCTTCGCTCGGCCTATAGTTGAGTCCGTGGAAAAGGCTCTTTACTCACATTCTCGCACTGTACTCAGCGCTGTCTCTGTCCGAAAAAAAATGTGATTTCGCTTAACAGGCGTCATCTCCCGTCCTACATGTTACGTCTTGCTGTTGGCCAGGGACCCCTTGTAAAGCGCTTTGAGCACGTTTAGTGGATATTGCTCTATATAAAAGCTCCAGAAAAATAGTTCACTTTCCTCAATGATCTTAAAAGAAAGTGGGTATGAAACAGTGGGGACAAAGAAAAATACAAGAAAACAAAACTTCCCCAAAAATCCACTGGTCACGACTTCCGGTCTCAGATTTTTATCTAACAACAACAGTGCCTGCTTCTATTGTGTCACTTTCTATGGATAGTATGCAGATGACGTCACTCAGGCCTTTGTCATTGTTTTTGCCATCCGCGTTTGTGAGTTGTTCTCACTAAACTGTATTAACCAGACTTTAAAAGTTCATGGTTACACAGAGTTTGTGTGTTGGCCCGTTCTACTTCCGGATGGCAATGTTGTGAACTCCTTGGCCAAGCGCACTCTATCTATAGACAGTATGCGCTTGTCTAAGAAGCTCACAACATTGCCATCCGGAAGTATAACTGACTAACACACAAAACTATGCGTAACCATGAATTTTTATAGTCTGGTTGATACAGTTTCGTGAGAACTACTCATAAACGTGGATGGCAAAAAGCAATAACAATGACCCGAGTGACCTCAACTTCGATCTATGTATAGATAGTATGCGCTTGGCTGAGGAGTTTACAACATTGCCATCCGGAAGTATAACGGACCAACACACAAAACTATGTGTAACAATGAACTTTTATAGTCTGGTTAGGGAGGCAGGATTGGATTATTTTGATCAGTACTGATCCGCAACCCATTCCAGCTCGTGTCAGGGTCCACGTAGGGGCATTCTTCCCCGCCCGCCTCCTGGGCAACGGTTGGAGTATTCCGAAAGGAACTTTCTAACCGGCTGATGACACGAGTTTCTATGTGTCTGAGGTGACGGATGAAGGGAGGAATCAACCGCCGTGGCCAGATTGCCCTAGTTCACGCAATAAGCTGTGCTAGCCCCATGACGCTGGTGGGGTGAAGGGAAACTGTCACTCTACAAAGATACCCTCCTGGACTCCCAGCCTAGACACCATTAATGGGTGGACAGAGCTCATAGCCTTGGAAAGCAGTCTGTCTAGGAGAAGGAAAACTCCAACTTCAAACCACCACTGCCTTGTGGATCTGGGAAGATGAAAGGCTATGGAATCACATCCAGAGAATAAAGAACCGCTGAAGTCGGAGTCGCAGAGCCGAAAGGCGCAAATAGTCTGGAGAGGGAAACCAACCCAAAAATTAATGTGACACGCATCCTCCTCAACAATGATGGACAACAAAACTGTCGGACGATATGGCGCGAAGTCTGGGGATTCCCGCCGGACGGACCTAGCGTCGAGCCCTGATAAACAGGGTTCACCCAAGCGATCTGGTGGTACCTTGCCCTCCTACTGTGGAACCAGGGTAGGAGATGCAAGGTTACGGACTACTGGAACTATCAAATTGCTACAATGGAATGCAGAAGGGATACAACATAAAAAGACTGCCCTCTCCAAGTTTCTTCAGGATGAGAAGATAGATATTGCCTGCATACAGGAGACACACTTCACAGAAAACATTAGGTGTTCAATAAGGGGATATCAACATTTTAGGAAAGACAGAAAAGAACGGAACAAAGGTAGAGTAATCATCTTCGTCAGAAATGACATAGCGACAAATGAAATAACGACAGATGAATCTGTTGAAATATTGGCTGTAAAAATTACCAAAAACAAATTGCAATACACAATATATAACTGTTACAGCCCACCATCAGAGAATCTGCCAATTGAAAACATAAGAAGTGAAGAAGAACAGTTCATTGTTGTGGGAGACTTCAATAGCCACTCCCCAAGCTGGGGATACAATGACTTAGACAGAAAAGGTGAAACCCTTGAAAATTGGCTTACAGACAGTAAGCTTCAAATTGTCAGAAATGAAGATGACCCAGATACATACTTCTCAAGAGCATGGAAGACAACATCAACCCCAGACCTAACTCTCATATCTGAAGATCTCACCGGAAAAGTCAGTAAACAGATAAAGGAACAACTGGCAGGAAGTGATCATCGTCCCATTCTGGTTGAAATAACTGAAGAATATGCAAAAGACAGAAAGGCACCACCTCCGAGATGGAATTATAAAAAAGCAGACTGGACTCTGTTTTCAAAGTTGACTGATAGTTATACAAAAGAGATAAACTGTAAAACAAGGAATGTAGAAAAATCAGCCAAAGCTTTCACAAAATCAATCATGAAAGCTGCAAAAGAATCAATCCCCAGAGGATCAAGAAAGGACTACTGTCCAGGATGGACTGAAAAATTAGGAAGTCTCAACAGCCAAGTCACTGAACACAGAAAAAAAGCAGAGAGAGAGCCAAATGATGAGAATATGGAAATTTATAAAGAGGCTGAAAAAACTCTCAGGAAAGAAACAATAAAAGCAAAACAGGAAGCATGGCATGAAAAAACCAGACAACTTGACTACGACAGAGACGGAAGAAAATTATGGAACCTAACCAAAGCTCTAAGTGGACAAGAAAACAGATATGCTGCACCATCAGTAGAAGATGATCAGGGGAGGATTCTCAACAAAAAACAAGCAGCAAACTGTTTTATGAAGCAGTACTCAAGTGTTGGGAGTATACAGATTAGAAAAGAACGAAAACGAGAAGTCCACAAAGAATTGAGAAAACACAAGGATACACCCAAAGAATCCACAGATGATGTCATGTTCAGTTCGATTAAAAAAGAAGAAGTAGAAATTGCCTTGAAATCTCTAAAAACGAACAAATCACCAGGTCCAGATGATGTTACTAATGACATGTTGAAACACCTAGGAACCCTCACAAAGAGGAAAATGAAACAACTGTTCAATGCAAGTTGGAAACAGGGTAAACTTCCACTCAAATGGAAACAGGCAACCATGATACCAATTAAGAAGGATGGCAAGCCAAAAAATAAAACCGAAAGCTACCGGCCAATAAGTTTGACAAGCTGCTTGGGTAAACTGATGGAGAGAATTGTTAATCGCCGTCTCCAATGGTATTTAGAAAGCAATAAGTTCATATCAGATGAACAGGCTGGTTTCAGACAATTACGCTGCACAGAGGACCAGATAACATACATCTCGCAGCTGATCGAAAATGGTTACCAAGAAAAAAAACACACAGTCACAGTTTGGGTGGATATGGAAAAGGCATTTGACAAAGTCTGGACAAAAGGACTACTTCTCAAACTTAAGAAAGCCAACGTTTCACACAACATGTTTGCATGGATTAAAGATTACCTCACAAATCGAAAAGCAAGAGTCCAATCTCAAAACTCTAAAAGCAAGCTAACGAACATGACAAATGGAGTACCACAAGGCGGGGTTCTCTCACCAACCCTCTTTGTCGTTTTTATCAATGACATCTGCGAAACCAAATGCAGAGGAGTAAAAGCAGCCATGTATGCAGATGACCTTGCACTGATATGCACTGAAAGAAATATTGGTACTGCAAAGGCCAGGATACAGATGACTCTTGATGCTTTGAGCAAATGGACAAAAGACTGGGGTATGAGAGTAAATGCTGATAAAACCACATACACAACATTCAGCTTATCAACCAAAAAGCAATCTATGCGATTAACTTTAGATGGAAAGATTCTGAGAGAAGACCTTATGCCTAAGTATCTAGGAGTGAAATTTGACCCTCGACTCACTTGGAAACATCAAATAGATGAAAGTCAACAGAAAGGGTACAAGAGAATGCAGCTTCTCCGAAAACTTGCTGGAACGCAATGGGGAGCAAACTCAAACGTCCTGAAGAAGACATATCTTGGATATGTAAGACCTGCAATAGACTATGCCATATCGGCATGGGGAACGTGCTCACAGGCTCAATTTCAAAAGGTTGAAAAAATCCAAAACCAATGCCTACGCGTGATCACTGGAGCAATGAAAACAACACCAATTCACAAGATGGAAACCCACACAGGAATAAAACCTCTCAAAGAACAACGAAATTTAAAAATAGTGACACAATTCTCAAAGATAAAATTCATGGAATCCCAACCACTGCATCCAAGTACAATGGAAAAGAAAGAGAATCGACTCAAAAGGGAAAACTTCATCGCCTTGGGACAAAAACTAGAGAGCGAATATAAAGTGACACCAAAGGAAGATATTGCCCAAATCAATGTCCCAAATCTCAAACCACCACCGTGGAAAAAGAAACAAAAATCCATAACCATTAACAAGAAAAACATTCGAAGCAATAATGACAATGCTCAAACCCTAAAGATGATCGATAAAAAATACCCAATGACCAACTGGATAAGAGTTTATACAGATGGCTCAGTTTCCGGCCCCCTCATGAATGGAGGTGCTGGTGCACTCATACACTGGACAGATAAAACAGAAACAAAAATATCTGTATCAGTGGGTTCAATGTGCACAAGTACTAAAACTGAAGAAAAAGCCATCCTCAATGCAACAAAAGAACTATCCAGAGATCACAGAATATACGGGAAAAATGTGGTTTACTTGACAGACTCTGATGATGCTCTCCGGTCTATTGAAAATTACCAGGACTCTGAAGCCGCACACACTGTGGAGGCCCTTGAGGGCTTATCTGATAAAACAGGAAAAATTGTGCTGCAGTGGATTCCAAGTCATGTAGGTATATATGGAAATGAAATTGCCGATCAACTGGCCAAAGAAGGAGCCCAGAAGGAACAACCGAAGTCGTCAATCACTTACCATCAGCAAAAGAAAATAATAAAGCTAAAAATAGACAAAGAAAGGAATGACACACACCTAGAACACAACAAGCAGGATCCAATCCATGCCATTCAGCGAAGTAGCCAAGTCACTCTATTCCGCCTCCGAACAGGACACAATAGACTAAGAGGACATATGTTTACAAAGCTAGGTATTGGAACAACCCCTTATTGCCCATGTGGAACCGACCATGAAACCACTTTACATGTGCTTATGGATTGCCCATTATACAACGTGCAACGTTCGAACCACTGGGTCACCCCTACAACACTCAACACAAAGCTCTATGGTGAGGCTGAGGACCTAAAGCGGACCACAGACTTCATAGCAGATATCGGACTGCAGCCATAGATGTCCATCAGAGGAACGAAGAAGAAGAAGAAGAAGATAGTCTGGTTAATACAGTTTAGTGAGAACAACTCACAAACGCGGATGACAAAATCAATAACAATGGCTTGAGTGACGTCATCTTCGTTCTATCTATAACATTTCGAAGGCGACGGCCTGACACTGAAACCCAAAGGGTTTTGACGTCATTATTTGGTTTTTGCACCGCTTAGTGAGTTGTCGTTAGTAGTACTCATGGAAACAAGTGGTCCCATTAGTTGAACTATTGAATACAACTCACGATTTGTTTGGGATTTTTTTTTTTTTTTTTTTGCAGCCAAAGACTGGTCTTTTGACGTCATTTTTTGGTCAGTGTCAAGCTATTAGTTAACGATGGCTACGCTCTGAGTGACAAATAGAACACTGAATAACTTAATCGTCTGCAAACTTAATAATTCTTGTATTATCATAGTGAGCCCTGTTGTTATTTGTGTAGAGGGTATAGATAGAACGAAGTTGACGTCACTCAGGTCTGTGCTATTGTTTTTGCCATCCATGTTTATGAGTAATTCTCACTAAACTGCATTAACCAGACTATAAACGTTCAACGTTACACATAGTTTTGTGTGTTTCGTCCAATATATTTCCGGATGGCATTGTTGTGAGTTTCTTAACTAAGCGCACACTATCTGTAGATAGTATGCGATTGGCTAAGAAAGATAGTATGCGCTTGGCTAAGAAGCTCACGACATTGCCATCCGGAAATATAAAGTACCAACTCACAAATCTAATGTGTAACTTTGAACGTTTATAGTCTGGCTAATACAGTTAAGTGAGAATTACTCATAAACATGTATGGCAAATAAAACAATAAAAAGCCCCGAGTGACGTCAACTTCATTCTATTAATATCTTTGAACGTTTCTAGATATGGCAAATAAAACAATAACAAAGACCAGAGTGACGTCAACATCGTTCTATCTATAGATAGCAGATAAAAAACAACCACAACCTTAAGAGATTCCCTTATTTAATAAGAAATGAACAGTGTTGTTTGTGTCGATGATGACGTCACAGAAGTGTTAATTTAATTTTCCATGTTGTCATAATGCTTCAAGGGGAAGGCCACGAGGAACATGGAGAAGAATTAAAGAAGCTGATATACAGAGAAGTGGTAAGACCTGGAATGAGATAAAAAAGTTGGCTCGGGATAGAGAAGGATGGAAACTGTTTGTCTGTGGCCTATACCCTGACCCAGGGTGAAAAAGGCAATGATGATGATGATAATGCTTCAATGATAATAATAGAAACATGTATCTGATAATGATGATAATTTTTGGTGTCGAATTACCACAATCGTAACAAATTGAAAACGAAATGAATATGTTTATGTTGTGTATATCGCACGTGTGAAAGAAAGAGAGGAAGAGAGAGAGAGAGAGAGAGAGAGAGAGAGAGAGAGAGAGAGAGAGAGAGAGAGAGAGAGAGAGAGAAAATAAGTAGGAGTGAAATATCTGTTCAATCTTACAGTTATCGTTTAACGCTATAACAAGTGTAACTAAATGACAAATTGCCATATTTATGGACAATAAAGATCTATTATTATTATTATTATTATTATTATTATTATTATTATTATTATTATTATTATTATTATTATTATTATTATTATTATTATTATTATTATCTAATTCTGTAAAATTGGTGTATACTCTCTCCTGCGTAGCAAACAGCTCGCCCAATGAAATATTGTTTTTCACGCAACGGACTCAATATTATTTCAATACATTATTTTCTATTAAATGTACCTACGTCGGTAATATTTAATTTATGTCCCTTTACACACTCACATAATTTGTGTGTGGCATAGAATGTAGATGTTGCTGCTCGAAGAAATAAATTTTAAAAACAATGCGAAATTGAATGTAAGGTTCACTTTAATATACGAAAACAAATCGTCTTATCAACGCCACTACCACATTATCTCATTCGTTAGTAGCGTTTCATTCACCCTGTTTAGTTGATAAAGGGGAAACCCGAAACGTCCATTTTATTTGTGTTCGTATATTAAATTGAAGCTTACATTCAATTTCAAATTGTTACTCGTGTGTCACAGAAAACGTCCATCTGTTTTGCGTTCTATCGTGAATAACATAATGAAATTTTATTTTGATATTGTTTTCACTATTTTAAACGAATTTTTTTTTTAAAGTAAAACAAAGGACAACTTAGTCACGTGATATTTTGTTAAAGCAAGAATTGTCCAAATTTATAGTTGGCGTTTTTTTCTTTATGTATACCAACTTTGTCATTATCTGGTATCATATATAGGTATAGATAGAACGAAGTTGACGTCACTCGGATCTTTGATTTTTGCCATCCATGGTTTATGAGTAATTCTCACTAAACTGTATCAACCAGACTATAAACGTTCATGGTTACACATAGTTTTGTGTGTTGGTCCGTTATACTTCCGGATGGCAATGTTGTGAGTTTCTGAGCCAAGTGCATACTGTCTATAAACAAGATGAAGACATTAATTTGGTTTTAAAGTCAAAATGAATGAAAATAATTTAGGAAATTAAGAGCTTTTACATTTACAAAAAACCCAAACCTTCTATCCAGACGTAAGTCATTGAGTTAAATACGTTTATCCGAAAAATTCATCACCATGTTGTGTTGTTCCGCGTTTCATTACGTTGGTGATCAAGGCTTTCCAATCCACCCTTTCTTGCATCTTCTTGTGCGTCTAGTTTGTCTTTCGGTATGACACTCGCTTTCGGATCGGAAGGTCCTAGGTTCGAGCCTCGCTCGGCGCATAGTTGAGTCCTTGGAAAAGGCTCTTTACTCACATTCTCTCACCGTATTCAGGTGTAAAATGAGTACCTGGCCGTAAACAGCGTTGTCTCTGTCCGAAAAAAAATTACAATATCGCCTAACAGGCGTCATGTCACGTCCTACATGTTATGTGTTACTGTTGGCCAGGGACCCCTTGTAAAGCGCTTTGAGCACGTTTAGTGGATATTGCGCTATATAAAAGCTCAATTTTTTAAATAAAAAAGTTCAATACCCCAAGACCAGATATCCACACAATACATGTATAATATATGCATGACCACACACAGCCCTATGTCTAAGCTGGACAGTTGAGCTCACGTATCTCTAGGTACAAAATATCAATGATTAATGAATTATGATAGGGCGTGGACATAATATATTATTCTATATCATATGTCTGAACGTTCTTGATAAACTTTTCGATTCATTACCTCCTCAGCATGAAAACACCAGTGCGTTTGACCTCAATATGATAATGACTCATAGAAGAAGCCAGGGCAATGTCCAGTTAAGATCGTATGGTAAGAATGATGTCATTAATTGAAAGCTGGTTTTTCAAAACTCATTAAGTCGATTTTTCTACTTTTTGAGATTTTTCATCCACGAGATAATTGAAATGTACATTTTATTTTAAGCATCAATTGACACAAAAAATTTCATTCGATTTGTGTGAATTTGAAGTTTAAATATGATAAAATAATAGACCGAATTAGAAATTTTTTGGGGGAAATCCTCAATTTCTCAAAATGGGAAAAAACGGAGTTAGGGAGTTTTGGAAAACCACTCTTCAATTTGATTGTGAAGAAAAATGCTGTTATTTCTTTTTAAAGAGATAATTTGGTATGTGTTTGTAATGTATCGGTGACTTGACAATTAAGACAAATCTGTTTTAAGGGAAAGTTTCGGTCTAATTATAAGGAAAATCCTTCAAAAAATTAATTTTGAGATTTTGGTGGAAAACGATGCGATATTTGATTATCTTAGAAATGATATTATTCAAGGCCAACTTGAAAGGTCTGATGACCAAATTTATTATGTTGTTATGGAAATCTCAAAAAATGATAATGATGCAAAATATTGTCTATTACAATAATGTTAAACTAGAACCAGTATTGCGTTCGGGTGTCAGACCTGTCAGACCATCATATACGTCGGACTGGTTTTATACTTCCAAAGAGAGTATTTTGATATCACGAGACCGTCGGACTGGTTTCATACTTCCAAAGAGAGTATTTTGATATCACGAGACCGTCGGATGGTTTCATACTTCCAAAGAGAGTATTTCGATATCACGAGACCGTCGGACTGGTTTCATACTTCCAAAGAGAGTATTTTGATATCACGAGACCGTCGGACTGGTTTCATACTTCAAAAGAGAGTATTTTGATATCACGAGACCGTCGGACTGGTTTCATACTTCCAAAGAGAGTATTTTGATATCACGAGACCGTCGGACTGGTTTCATACTTCCAAAGAGAGTATTTTGATATCACGAGACCGTCGAACTTGTTTCATACTTCCAAAGAGAGTATTTTGATATCACGAGATTTTTTTCCATATTTGGACATTTGGGAAAGTTTTTGTCATGATAAATAAACCCAATTTCATATCAAAGATATTTCCCAATCGCTTATAAATAGAGAACAATCATTTGATGTCAAAATATTTGTGTTGGAAAGCCCAAATTAATGGGCAGCCCGTAATTATAGGCAGGAGATGCCATAAAATTCAAAATTCAAATTTGAGATCATAAACCATACTAATCTCTCTCCGATGAATCCAATCCGTTTTACGCCAATTTAAATTATATAATTTTTCCCACGTTTTTTAAATCGATAAAAAAACAACACATCGCTATCGTGGCCTGATGTGTATATCGATAATAAAAATAATAATGATAATGCCAATATTTGTTCATGTTCTGCATAAAATCACAATATCGATATTCGGATAAGAGAAGATGTTACACAACAGCAACAACTGCTTTTCATTTTATGGATAAATTGGTTTCGATATTGTCCTAATTAGACGCCATTTTGCAGGAAACATATCGACCAAGCAAGGGACGTAATCATTCACTCAAGATCTATACGATAATTAAATTCGTTAAAAAGCAAGGGAAAAGAGAAAAGAAGGAAAAAAGTAAAGGGAAGGAAAATCACACAAAATAAAGGGAAAAAATGAAAGAAAAGCAAAAATAGCGGAATGGATGGATCTCTAGATAAACGATGGAGTGAATGGTAGGGCACAGCGTGGCTTAGCGGTACGGTCTTTGCTTCGTACCCAAAAGGTAGCGAGTTCGACTTCCCGCCTCGTTGGGTGGCCTTGATAAGCGTCACCCCGCCTTAGCTCACTTTGCGGCGCTGCACTGCGGCTGATGCCTGGGTTATTCCGGTCTTCCTTTGGGTTAAAAAACCCTAAAGACAAATTTCCGTAGTCATCGTAAAGTTATAGCCTACCACAGACCAAAAAATGACGTCAAAATGCCAGTTTTTGGCCACAAAAGAAAACAAATCGTGAGTTGTATACAATAGTTCAACCTATAAAATAACTTGTTTCCTTCAGCTCTACTAACGACAACTGACTAGACGCTACACAAACCTAAAAAATGACGTCAAACTGCCAGTCCTAGAGGGTTCATGTGTCAGGCTATATATGTTAACGATGGCTACGGTGTCAGGCTATAACTTTACGATGGTCACGCTGAAACTGACCAACGAATGACGTCAAAAGACAAGTCTTTGGCCACAAAAGAAAACAAATCGTGAGTTGAATTCAACAGTTCAACGAATGTTATCACTTGTTTCCTTGACCACTACTAGCTACAACTCACTAGACGGTGCAAAAACCTAAAAAAAAAAAAAAATGACGTCAAACTATAAGTCCGAGTGGGTTCTAGTCTTAGGCTATATGTTAACGATGGCTATGGCGTGATGCAATGTACATTTTTCTTATTCAGATTTTTTAATGTACATTACCGAATTTTAAGAATAATGTTTGTTACAGCTAGTATAAAAAAAAACAACGTGCGCATATTAGCAGGTTTGATTACCGAATCCGATTATAGGGAATGAGATTAGCGGAAGAGTAGCGTCCCTTGATTGGACGTCACCACCGGAAAAGTTGTTCGAGAGAGAACGTCATGTTGGTTGTGCGCATGCGTCTCTCGTCCTCACTTCCGATGAAAGCGGCATGAGGCACTTCACTGAAAACGAGGACGAGAAAGACGCATGCGCAAAACCATTTTGACGTTCTCTCTCTAAGGTGACGTCCAATCAAGGGACGCTACTCTTCCGCTAATCTCATTCCCTATAGGCATAATATTATTTTAGCATTGTTATAATGGACAACAATTTGATGCGTTGATTTGAAAGTAGCCCCGCTACAACGGTGAGCCCGTAACACTTTCGGGTTATCAGACCTGTAAATAAGTAAACGTCGATAAAAACTTAATGCTGTTTTTCTTTTTTTCTTGTTATTGTTGTTGTTGTGAAGTTTGTTTTTACAGGGCAAAGTAATATATATATATATATTATATATATATATATATATATATATATATATATATATATATATATATATATATATATATATATATATCCTATTATGGTCTTATTGCTTTTGAGTTTGAGACGATGTGTATATATTTGCAGGTCTGATAGCCAGACGTGATTATGGGCCTGATTCAACATTGTTGTAATGGACATCATCCTTCGTCGGCTTGAGAGTAAATTGCATTACAACAATGAACAAATGTGACCCTTCGCCTCAAAACGGTATTAAGTCGGGATGGTTAAGTTGTTGAAAATTGAATTTATAGCCAGAAATATTAGACTTGTGTTGAGTTTGTCTGTTTTATTGAGGAGAATGGACACCATATAATTTTAGGGTGCTAATGCCAACAATTTACATTTTTGACTAGTTTTAACATTAAATTAATCTTTTAAGCATCTGGTTCGTTCCGCCATAATACCGTTTTGAGACGATGGGTCACATATTAATTTGTGTTGTCAGATCTGCAAATAAGTACACGTCGGTTTCAGAGTAAAAAACATTTTGCAGCGATTGTGATGCGGCACTTAGAGTGCGGCTATGTGGTCCTGTGGTATGACACTCGCTTTCGGATCGGAAGGTCCTGGGTTCTAGCCTCGCTCGGCGCATAGTTGAGTCCTTGGAAAAGACTCTTGATTCACATTCTCCCACTGCACTCAAGTGTAAAATGTGTACCTGCCCGTTATCAGCGTTGTCTCTTTCCGAAAAAAATGTCATATCGCCTAACAGGCGTCATGTTTCGTTCTAAATGTTATGTGTTGCTGTTGGTCAGAGACCCGTTGTAAAGCGCTTTGAGCACATTTAGTGGATATTGCTCTATATAAAAGCTCAAGAGTACAAATCATCAATTTTTGTTTGGGATGGAAGGGGGGGGGGGGGGGGTTCTGGCATTTCGGGAAAAAATTCTGGAAATAGTCAGTAAGGAGAAAGTTAAACTGAACGCAAGAACTCTGTTCTATCTCTGAAATATTCAATTGTTTCGTTATCCGTTTGTTTGTTTGTCTTTTGTTTGTTTGTTTTTTTTTTGTTTGTTTTTTTTTCTCCCTGTCGAAATCCACATTCACCGAAGGCATCTCTGTATCAATAAGCTAATCAAGTCAGATGTATAAAAAACAAAACAAACCCCAAACCCTTCATTCCACCGAATAAACGCCACGAACCAATCACAAACAAAGCAGCAGAATATCCTTTGTTCAGGAATCTACTTCTTCCCTTAATCATCTTGGCTTATTGCCCAGCATGTCGAGAAGACAATGAGGTTTGTTTGTTTCTTCAGTTGGAATAACAACAAACAAAGCTTCTTTGCTTTCGAGTCTTCTCTCCCCCGAAGAATCCAGGAATGTCATAATATCAAACTGCACCAAGTAACTCGGCATAAATCTTAATCTTTGCTACTATTTTTGCCGTTTCGTATTTACATGTTTAGACAGTCATAATCAAGACGGGCAGATTACCTCATTCCAAATCATTTTATCATTATCTTTCTTATCAACTTTTCATTAACGTTAAATTGCCAAAGCATGAGATTTCAAAATTAGATTTGTGATGCTAAGGGCATAGCCCATTCATCGCATCATTAAATTGCTTTATAATACTAAAGATAAGCTGAAACGGGAGTCTTAATATTTGGCCTAATTTAAAATTTCAATCAAACATTTTTTTTAAACCCCCCCCCCCCCCAAAAAAAAACAAAAAAAAAAAAAAACAAAACAAAAACAAACCATTTGGCTACATCGAAACTAAAGTATTTTTGCTGACATCTCTCATAATGAGTTTTAAAAAACATGAACAAAGACGGCATCTGTCTTTTGTTTAGAATCTATTTCTATTTTCACCCCACCCCGTAATGCTGAAATTTCATCTTAAATGAAAATTGGCTGCATTTGTATAAGTTATAAACCGCGGGGTGTACATCATTTTCAAATCTAGATTGCTAGTGCAGACTAGTCATAATAGAGAGAACAGTTGCCACAATAATTCATAATAACAACCTTTGTCTGTGAATCTATTCAAAAGAAGAAAAAAACAAACAAACCCAGCCATATTTTGACAAAACATTTATTTTTCATTTTGGCCAGAAAATTTTAATCCAAATCAGGATTGAGCTCGGGATAGCTCAGTTGGTAGAGCACTCGCTTCATAATGAGGTCGATCTCCGGATGAAGTTGGGCTTTTCTCTGAATATATTCATGTTCATCCAGCAGTGATTGGGTAAATGTGTCAGATGGAAATTACAATGCGATAGACTAGGGTTCTATCCTAAGGATAGCAAGCAATTTCTATTGACCATTTCACGCTATATAAAGAACCCGGATTAAACTCCAGCTCCATGGGTCTAATGACTCCGTAGAACTTCTACTCTCCCTCCCCCCCCCCCCCCCTCTCTCTCTCTCTCTCTCTCTCTCTCTATCTCTCTCTCACTCACTCACTCTCTCTCTTTATTTCTCTCTCTCTTTCTCTCTCTCTCTCTCTCTCTCTCTCTCTCTCTCTCTCTCTCTCTCTCTCTCATTCTCTCTCTTAAGATACTCTATTAATTACTCTCAATTTCTCGCTACGTATTGATAATGAGTGACTCATATCAAAAGAAATTAAAAAAATTAACGGCCCTTTCGCAACGCACCATGGCACTCGTCGCCTAGGCGTTCATGAGGATTTCAAAGTCGGCAAGCGATATTTGTCCAATTGAGCATATTGGTGGTTAAGTATGTCTGCCCAAGAAAAAAAAGTACGCTGACATCGAACTCGACGTCCAAAATCATTCAATGCTCTCAACCCCCCGCCACTATCCGCCCCCCCCCCCCCCATGTCATAACTTGTCACAAAGTCGAGCAAAGCTGATACTTTAACGTCTCCTCAGCTAAGAGCATTTTTACAAGTTGAAGTTGATGGTCTGAAAAAAAAAAAGTCGTCGACATTTTTATTAAACATATTTTGATGCCAAAATCTATTTTTAAAAAAAATTGTTTCGTAAGTCGAAAAAGATCACACCACAGCCAGATTTGGAAGATGCAACAGTGCCAATCAATCTGTTTAGCCAAATATCTCATTCGTTTTTGAACTTTGGCTATAGTGTATGTGTAGTTATCTATCTTATTAATTTGCAAATGATAAATAAATACGAAACGAAGGTTGAGTGGATAATATAATATCGTTACAATTAGGTATGTGTCATTGAGGTTCAAAACCCAATTTCATCCTTTCGACGTACTCTTTGGTTGAGATTTAACTAAAGCGTATATTTTATATAGCTTCTAAGCGCATATCCCTAATCGCTCAAAGCGCTTTACAAAGGGTCCGTGGTCAACTGGAACACATACTATTTAGGACGGGATATGACGACTGTTAGGCGATGTATTACAATATTTTCGGACAGAGCCAACGCGGTTAACGGCCAGGTACTTATTTTACACATGAGTACGGTGAGAGGATGTGAGTAAAGAGTCTTTTCCAAGGATTCGACTATACGCCGAGCGAGACTCGAACCCAGGACCTTCCTCTCCCAAAGCGAGTTTAATACCACAAGACCACATAGCCGCACAAATAATAATAATAATAATAATAATAATAATAATAATAATAATAATAATAATAATAATAATAAAAAGAAGAAGAAGAAGAAGAAGAAGAAGAAGAATATATATATATATATATATATATATATATATATATATATATATATATTATACATAAATAAATTTTACAAAGTAAAATATGTTGTCCTCTGGTTTGAATTTATATTTAAATGCATAAATATGTATAAGTATAGAATTAATAATTAATAGCGACATAAATTGAGATAGGTACTCTTATGGCCTCTCGTCCCCGAACTTGTATGTATATATATATATATAATATATATATATATATATATATATATATATATATATATATATATATATATGTATAATATATATATATATTATATATATATATATATATATATATATATATATATATATATATATATATATATATATTATTAATATCTAGTTTTTAATTTAAAGCACAGTTGCGCATTAAAAATTCAAAGCAATCTAGATGTCTATATGGTAAAAAGGTGACGTGTTGTCTTTGTTTTTATTCATAAAAGACGACGGCTCCTCTTGGAGAACTTAATATCCTATTTGTTAAAGGGGGTGATCGCCAACCATCCTTCATAATTTTCTCCAGTTTACTAAGACACAATCTCTTGAACAGTTCTTCCACATTTGAAATGGGATGAGTAGAAAACGGTAAGGGCTACCTGAAGCCGGTGATCGTAAAATACTAACGAACGAGTGAAAATGGAAAGGCTTCGTATCGATACAAGTTATTTTTCATTATATTTTATTTGTTTTCCACGTTTATTTGTGTATTGTTGTGCTGCCGAAGGGTTTGTACCCGAAACGTCCATTGTCTGTTTTGTCCCATACGAAGCCTTTCCATTTTCACCCTTTCGTTTGTAAATGGGGTGAGTATAACTCCTGGCTTTATTAATTATCCGATCAATTTTCTTAACGTCACCAATACTGGCACGTGTCATTCAGGTTAAAAACTCAATTTCATCATTTCGTTGTGATCAATATAATATAATCAATCTCTATGATTGTAACCCACCCTTTCAAGACGGTATTATGGAGGGATGAAACAAGTGGTAGAAACTAAACTCAATATCATTAAATATGAAACAATGTGTGAGTGTTGATTTCTATTCGTTACGGTAAAGAATTGGTCTGATTTGTTAAATTGAAAAAAAAAAAATAAAATAAATAAAAACAACAACAACAAAAATACCCATCAAAAACATTTGAACTTCTTAATTCCCATCACTCAAAACTCTAAATTACCAATCTGCAAACTCAAATAGGGGGATTAGGGGGGGGGGGGGGGTATCAGAAAGGAATCTTGACTTCACCCGGTATCGATATTGGTCCCTTTGCGTGTGGAACGAGTGCTCTACCAACTGAACTATCGTCCCCCCCCCCTATCTATATAAATATATATATCATCTCATTAATTTTCTTTCGTCAGACATAAAATTACATAGAGTATAAAGATGAGATTACCATACGTCTCGTACCAGTTTTAAACGACCCAGAATTGTAAATCTATGATTACAACTCCACCCAACTTTCCTATTGCGTGAAAAGAAGACACCCAAATCTTTAAATAATAAGGTAGACCACACAATACTCTCTAATGATTGACTTGAGCGAATACCAATGTCCTCTTTTTGAACTGGGCAATCTTTCTTCTTCTGGGACGGGCGACTTCTTCAATACGCCAATACCACACTAGGCGTCCTATCGATCCTAGAATAATTTCTGTCTTGACTTTGTGGTCCCGCCCCGCCCCGGTTAATCCCCGAACTAACCACTAACCCGGGTCAACCTAGTGCTGGGTGTGAGTATTCCAACTCATTAGACGAGAGTCGCTGCGACAGCGTGCCCGGTAATGCTATAGGAACGACATTTTGATGAATTCCGACCGGGGAAATAGCCGAGATGGACTTGTGTTGTCCGGTGCAAACTCGGAATTCTTTAGTGACCACGGGAAGAATTTAATGATGTAAAAATGAAAATAAAAAATGCAGCGAGAAGAATGGAAATGTAACTTGGGAATTGTGTTGAGGGCTGGGCGGAAGATAGAATGAGGAGTTTTGTGGTCATTGCTGTGTAGGTAGTTATTAGTGCCGCGGAAAAGGATGACAATCAGAAAGTAACGGACTCAAGGGACTGTTAATTGGTAGGTTAGGGCAGGGAAGGGGGAGGGAGTGGGGTGTGTGTGTGTGTGTGTGTGTGTGTGTGGGTGGGTGGGTGTGTGTTTGTGTGTGTGTAAGGGGGGGGATGTCTTTTTCTTGGCAATGCCAATTTTTGATTAAAATTAGTTGATGATTGGTTTTACTGATGTCCACGCGTTTCTATACTGCCGTTGTCTTTAAAAACACACAGTATATGCAATGTTAACCAAATAGCACATACTGTGTTTTTTAAAAATAAAACGGCAGTATTGTAGAAAAGTGAGAAATAAAGAAGAATGTAATAAGAATAGCAATATGACTAAAGGGATCGTGATATTCAATAAAAGAAAAAAAAAGAGAAAAGAAAAAACAACATGCTTTCAAAAATCTAGGGAAAATTGAAACAATTATTTTGAACCTGAAGTGAACGTTGTGAAATAACTGTTAAGCTTTTCTGTTGTAAAGTGACAAAACATTATATGCGTTTTAATTCATGCAAAAAAAAAAAAACAACAAAAAAACAATATATCTATAAATATATATATATATATATATATATATATATATATATATATATATATATATATATATATATATTAACAATTATAGAAGATATGAATTAAACATGGCTTAGTGACTGTTAAATGCAATGTCTAAATTAAATCTAAAGTTTATTTAAAGCAAAAACATAAAAAGTGACTTGTATTATTCGATGCCTTTTGGGTCTACCATTAACTTGCAAGCGTTTCCTTTTCATGTTTCTTAACACTGAGATGAACTCTGCATAAAATTTTTATTTACAAAATATTGACAAATAAATGGCTTCCATTATAACGAACAATGCACTGCTTTCAAAATATAGCAATAAAAATTTAATCTGAATCAAATTTGCACTAAAACCTGTGGGTGACTGGACACAAATAGCAAATTTCTCATAATATATAGGTGGCCCCGTCATAATGCTGTTTTGAGGTGGTGGGCCACATTTTGGACCAAAAAAGTATTCAGATGTAGATACATTAATGAAAATGATTCTCAGCTTAAACCATAGACTCTTAGAAGTATCGTTTTAAGAATTGTTGTCAACCTGTGCTGGGGGCCACCTACAATTTATCGATGTTTGAAGATAGAAAAGTTTTGGCCAAGCCAAAAAAAAACAAAAAAAAAAAAAACAACAACAACAACAACAACAACAAAAAAAAATTTGTTTTGATTTTTTGTTTTGTTTTGTAATATTTTTTTTCTCTCTCATTTCAATTTTGATCACTGTAGCCTACGTCTGTTGTGAAAACAACGAAAAATGTGTGTAATTATTTGTTTCTACGGTTAAAAATAAGGGTAAGCGATGTGTACATATATACAGGTCTGTCATTTGAACGCAATTATGGGCCTAGTTTAACATTATTGTAATGGGCAATATTTTACTCATTTTTTTGAAATTTCAATGACAACAATGAGCCTATAATGAATTGGGTTATCAGACCTGCAAGTTAGTGCACGTCGGGGACTGATGCAAGACTAAATATTCTTTGCATTATATGCACCTTTTCTGATTTTAAAGAAAGAATAAGAATGATAATAATAATTATAATGATAATAATGATAATAATATATCACTTGTATAGCGCATAACCATGACTAGCTCGTGCTCTATGCGCTTCACAGTTACAAGAATGACAATCTAAAATATCACTAACATTCTGACACACACACGCACACACACATACACACACACACGCACACACACACACACACACACACACACTTTCAGTTATTACTCAAAAGAAGAAGAAAAAACCCTATCTATATCTAATAAATGTGAAGCGTTGACAGAGACTAAAAATATATATATTTGTAAAAAAGGAATGTTTAAGCTTTGGTTTAAAAACATCATATGATGGAAAACAAACGTCACCTTCTGCTAAAAGTATCATGTGAGATTCAAAGTTAAGAAATCTATTTTGAACAAGGCGCAAACATTCGTATTATTCCACCGTACTCTGAAAAATAAAACAAGTTTTTAAAATTTTGGCCAGAAAACTCGACCTTCAAATATCCATCGTTAAAAATGACCCTCATCTTGTTAAAAACTCTCAAACCTGATACTTTGCAGTTTTGAGACTTTTTAACAAGATGAGGATCATTTTAAACGACCGATATTTGAAGGAAAAGTTTCATGGCCAAATTTATAAAAACGTGTTTTTCCCCCCGCCAGAATACGGCATTATTCTATGTTATCTCTATCATAATGTTGAATTATCATCAGAAAGCCACCCAGCTTGTCAAAGATACAGACGATCTAAAGATATTTCCGGTCCAATACAAAACACAAAGATAGATAGATAAATTGCATCCGTTTACGATATCAACATTATCCAACAAAACGTATCGAGCTCCGTTATAAAAACAGGTGAAATCGATTCTTCATTTCTTTATTTCTACATAATAATAATAATAATAATAATAATAATAATAATAATAATAATAATAATAATAATAATAATAATAATAATAATAATAATAATAATAATAATAATAATAATAATAGTAATATATTATATAAAATGGGAGGAAACCTGTGACCGCTCTTATCAAAACGGTGTTATATTGGATTGAATCTCCTACTTATAATTAAATTTCGAGCTCAACACATAACATTTGAGTAATGTCAGATATCTTCATTTATTATTATTATTATTATTATTATTATTATTATTATTATTATTATTATTATTATTATTATTATTATTATATATTATTATTATTATTATTATTATTATTATTATTATTATTATTATTATTATTATCATTATTATTATTATTATTATTATTATTATTATTATTATTATTATTATCATCATTATTATTATTATTATTATCATCATCATCATCATCATCATCATCATCATCATCATCATCATCACTATTATCATCATTACGCATCATCTGGCATTCTTCATTGAACATCTCGAAATAAAAGACATCAAATAGCATTTTCATTGACAAGAACCCCCCCCCCCCCCCCCCCCCCCCCCACCCCACCCCCCATTATTCTTCAAACGACCTCTCTATGCATAGCAAGCATCGTTCTTCTAACTGCTGATATTGCTGCTGCTGCTGCTGCTGTTTCTGCATCATTATTATTATTAGTCATTCTAAAGCATCTCCATCGGCATCAAATATGGATGTCTCAATGTCCTCATTAAATTAATGGCACCGGATATGGATATTTAATCGTTATCTGTTTTTTCATTATCTCCCTTTGATCGCTTTTGATCTTCGTCATGTCTCTCCTTAATCTATCCAGGCAAGATTTAATGGCTGTAATTGTTTGGACGATAAAATCAAAAAAATCTCAGATCCTGTCATTGATATTGTTTATTTTATAGATAACACTTTTTGTTAATACTAATATATTACCAAGCCCCTTTTGTTCTAAATGGCGGAGGGGGGAGGGGGGGGGGTATTTATTCGTTAATCTTGCAGGTCTGATTAAAATAAGATATTAATATTATAATTTCTCTCATAATACCAACAGGCTGGGATGTTAACGACACGAGATTTAGATAGATTAATCTTCTCAGATGTTAACCCCCCCCCCCCCCCCCCCACAAAAAAAACCCCCCAAAAACCCCACCAAAATAAAGACAAACAAAGCGAGAAACAGCAGCAGCAACATAAAAATAAAAAAACAAAAAACAAAAAAACACAAGAAAAAAAGAAAAGCAACAAATATATATAAAACAATAACAAATTCCATCCGGAAATATAACCGACCAACACATAAAACTATGTGTAACCATGAACTTTTATAGTCTGTATTATAGATAAAATGAACATGACGTCATTCCTGTCTTTGTTATTGTTTTTTTTTTTTTTTTTTTTTTTTGCCATCCTCGTTTATCAGTAATTCTCACTAAACCGATAATAATAATAATGATAATAATAATAATAATAATAATAATAATAAATAATAATAATAATAATAATAATAATAATAATAATAATAATAATGATAATAATGATAATAATAATAATAATAATAATAATAATATATAATATAATAATAATAATGATAATAATAATAAATAATAATAATAATAATAATAATAATAATAATAATAATAATAATAATAATAATAATAATAATAAACTAATAATAATAATAATAATAATAATTAATAATAATAATAATAATAATAATAATATAATAATAATATAATAAAATAATAATATAAAATAATAATATAATAATAATAATAATAATAATAATAATAATAATAATAATAATAATAATAATAATAATAATAATAATAATACGTGACTCACAGTGTCAAAGTGGTATTATTTCGGGGTGGACGGATTATTACAAAATTAATGAATAGCCATGAAAATAAACTTGGGGCTGATTTCAATTCTTTATGATGGAGAATAGATACATTTTTTTTATATTGCAAAGAACCGAAAGATCTTATTTCCGATCACGTTAATTCCAACTCCTCTTTTCTGGATCAAATTCATCCCGACTTGATAGCGCTTTGAGAGGGTTAGTAAAATACGATGTCAAAAAAGACTAATGATGAGTTGGGGATATAAATAGACTCGTATTGCTTATTCGTATCGCCCTTTTGTATTGCGTCGTCATGCTATGGGCGGGGGCTCCGCTTGGGAGAGGTTTAGCAGATCAAGACGTATCACGCATCACGGAAAACGTATCACGTCTATGTCACATGACCGTTCTCATTTTACGTAAAAAAAAAAAAGTATCTAGTGTGCAATGCGATTTTTAAGCGTCACGGGAACGTTTACACTGTGACAATCATTCCAAAATTGTTTCTGGAATTTATTTTTACTCACTGTACTCAGTGTAAAATGAGTACCTGGCCGTTAACAGCAGTGTCTTTGTCCGAAATATTGTAATATCGCCTAACAGGTGGCATGTCCCGTCCTACATGTTTAATGTTGTTGTTGACCAGGGACCCCTTGTAAAGCGCTTTGAGCACATTTTAGTGGATATTGCGCTATATAAAAGCTCTTTTTTGTGATAGATAAGTGTTACCAATGATGCGTGATGCGTGATCGGTATGATTTGCTAAACGTCGGTTGTGAAGGTATGCGATCTTGTGGTATGACACTTGCCTTCTGATCGGTAGTTCCAGGGTCCGAGTCTGCTTTGAGCGGCGCATAGTTGTGTCCTTGGAAAAGGTTCTTTACTCATATCATCTCACCAAAATCTCAGGTGTGACATTATTTTTGGATCTGGTCGTTAACGCATTGTCTCAATCGGAAAACAATTATTGTAATATCGCCTGACAGGCGTTGTTTCTCGTCATAGATTTTTTGATGCGGGTTTTCCAACGACGGCAGTATTATCCATTAGTTTTTTAAAACTGAGCTTTTATATAGTGCAATATCCACTAAACGTTCTCAAAGCGCCTTACAAGGGATCCCTGGCCAACAGGAAAACTTTTCATGTAGGACGAGACGACATGACGCCTGTTAGGCGATAATACCATTTTTTCCCAACAAAGACAACGATGTTAACAGCCATTTACTAATCTTACACCTGAGTAAGGTGAGATAATGTGAGTAAACAGCCTTTTCCAAGGACTCAACTATACGCCGAGCGAGGATCGAGACCATATTATTATTATTATTAATTCATTTTTGCCACACACACACAAGTTCGGACTAAATGCCAGAGGTATGGCCTATCTCAATTTATCAAATTAATATATAAAGTGTTGCTATTGGTTCTTGGTTGTATATTTTTACATTTTTGTGCATTTGCATGTCTACATTGTCGCCCTAGATTCTCAACTTTGTGTTTATACATTTTCATGCATGCCACGTCTGTAAACTAATTTCCATTTTTTTTTGGATGAATAAAGTATAATATATTATTATATATAATATTATTATTATTATTATTATTATTATTATTATTATTATTATTATTATTATTATTATTATTATTATTATTATTATTATTTATTATTATTATTATTATTATTATTATTATTATTATTATTATTATTATTATTATTATTATTATTATTATTATTATTATATTATTATTATTATTATTATTATATTATTATATTATTATTATTATTATTATTATTATTATTATTATTATTATTATTATATTATTATTATTATTATTATCATTATTATTATTATTATTATTATTATTATTATTATTATTATTTCATCATTATTATTATTATCATTATTATTATTATTATTATTATTATTATTATTATTATTATTATTATTATCATTATTATTATTGTTATTATTATTATTATTATTATTATTATCATCATTATTATTATTATTATTATTATTATTATTATTATTATTATTATTATTATTATCTCATCATCATCATCATCATCATTATTATTATTATTATTATTATTATTATTATTATTATTATTATTATTATTATTATTATTATTATTATTATTATTATTATTATTATCATCATTCACTTAAGTCAAAGTCCAGACCGAATATTTTGAACTCAATTATTGTTAAAATCTAAATCACTCTGGCCCGACATAATAATATCATTTTGAGGCTGTGAATGGCATATTATTCTCTTATCACAGACAAACATTGAAAATAAAATGTTAACAATACACTAACTCAATATATCATAACGATGAAGAATAATACTATAACATAATAAGATTATTATGTAGTTTGTATTCCATAGTCGAGGATTCTTTGTGTAGGTACGTCTGAGGTAAAAATAATTATGGGATTTAATCTTTAAATTAATAAAACATCATAATACGACTTGTCTTTCTTTTTTTCTTTTTTTTTTTTTTTTTTGTTTGTCTGGGTTTATTATTATTGTTTAAAAAAATTTTTTTTTGTTGTTTTTTTTTTTTTTTTTTTTTTTGGGGGGGGGGGGTATTTTTGTATTGATAAAATAGTCTATCTGGTGGCGACAAAGGCCATTGTTTTGATTTGGACACCAGACTAAAGTAAATCCTTCATAGGATTCAATTTATTGTAAATTTAGATTAATGTTCAATTCTGTTGCTATGCCTTTTGGTGAGGGTCCCGATAGCTCAGTTGATAGAGCACCCGCTTCACACGCAAAGGGACCGAGATCGATCCCCAGGTGGAGTCGAGATTTTTTCTGACCCCCCTGTCCACCCGGCAGTTATTGGGTAGCTTTATCTGTCTGTTAAATCTGGCGGAAAGTATTTTGCGAGAGACTAGCGTCCTATCTAAAGGATAGCAAAAAATGGCCATTGTCCGTGTCAAGCTATAGAAAGCGGGATAAACTCCGGCTCCATGGGTCTTACGACTCTGAAGGACTACAGTGATGGCTTCTACATCCACAGTCTGGTAGACTAAAGCTCACTTGCAACCGGTAAGAGCGTCTACTATAATGTGCTGCCTTGTCCTAATAGGCTTAAACAGTCCTGACGTCACTTCCCTCGTAATGACGGATAGTAACTGGTTCTAAACTATTGGAACAATGGCGGACAGCCTTATGAAATACTTCTCCAACGAGCATACAATTGTATCCAGAGGAGAAAAACATTATAAATCTGATTATGTTTTGACTTTTATAGATTCTAATCACATGACATGTGAAAAAGTTCTAGCCAGCATGAAGAATATAAAAGTGCCGATTTTCTTTGTTTAGAACCAAGCAGCTCGTTGCTGGGCGGACGTGACATCAGACTATTGAATCCTATTGTAGTCTACAGGGATATATTTTGATGAGATCATGACGACGACGACGGCGACGATGACGACAGAGGATTATAAAAACGATCCATATATATAAAATTAGACAGAAATAATGTCTTTCACTAGGATGACAATAACTCACCATAACTCTTTCGCCATGACATGAACTATTCCAGTAGCTTGTTTAACTGTTTTTTGTTCTATTTTTTCCTTTTTCTTTTATATGTCTGGATTTTTGTTTGTTTTGTTTTGTTTTTTTTTGTTTTTTTTTCATATTTGTTTTGTTTGGTGGCTTGTTGAATTATTATTTGATCGTTTTTATTTTTCTTGTTTTGTTTGTTTTTTTGGGGGGGTTTTTTCAGCCAAAGTAAGACTTATCATCATATCTTGTGTTTGCTTTAAAGAATTTGCATTCTATATATATATATATATATATATATATATATATATATAATATATATATATATATATATATATATAATGCAAATTGTCACTCACATTTTTTGTGGCCGAGACGATTCGTTTCTGTGAAACACAGAAACGTATCGTCTCGGCCACAAAAAATGTGAGTGACAATTTGCATTCTATATTAGCTCTTACCATCATTATCGAGCACTTTCGTACCTACGAGTACCCACAAACACTCATAAATATATATATATATATATATATATATATATATATATATATATATATATATATATATATATATATATAAAACTGAGACGATTAGAAAAATAATATACTATGTATTAAACCTCGAAAAACCGCCAGGGTTGGGACCTTCGTGATTTTGGTGGTGTCACTTGGTGGCAGTATAGATAGTATGTGCTTGACTAAGAAGCTCACAACATTGCCATCCGGAAGTATAACTGGCCAACACACAAAACTGTGTGTAACCATGATCGTTTATAGTCTGGTTAATACAGTTTAGTGAGCATTACTTATAAACGCGGATGGCAAAAAAAAAAAAATAATAACAAAGACCCGAGTGACGTCAACTTCACTCTATCTATAGATAGAATGCGCTTGGCCAAGGAGTTCACAACATTGCTATCCGGAAGTATAACGAACCAACACACAAACTCTGTGTAACCATGAACGTTTATAGCCAGGTTAATACAGTTTAGTGAGAACAACTCACAAACGCGGATGACAAAAACAATAACAAAGGCCTGAGTGACGTCATCTGCATACTATCTATAAGGAACAGATTCCCATAGAAACGGGATATACCGTTGCCATCGTTATGTTATGGCCTGATACTGAAATCCAAAAGGACTGGCAGTTTGACGTCATTATTTGGTTTTTGCACCGCCTGGTGAGTTGTCGTTAGTAGAGCTCAAGGAAACAAGTTATTTCATTGGTTGAACTATTGAATACAACTCACGATTTGTTTTCTTTTGTGGCAAAAGACTGGCATTGTGACGTCATTTTTTGGTCAGTGTCAGGCTATAACTTTACGAAGGCTACGGTATAGGCCATAGACAAACAATTTCCATCCTTCCATGTCTTATCACTTCTCTGTATATCAACTTCTTTAATTCTTTGTCTGTTACCCTTCATAAATTCTGTCATTGCAGAAACTCTTCGGTCGCCCAAGCTAGAAAAAAAGGACTTGCTTTGTCCGTCTGCGTTTCTGTAACAATTTGAGTTTTACGGAAGGGGTGTTAACCCTTCGACAACCCCCAACCTGGAGGACCAAGTGACTCGAAAAAGGGGAGTCACACCGTGGCTTTCGTAAAGTTATGGCCTGATACTGACCAAAAATGACGTCGAAATGCCAGTCTTTTGCCTCAAAAGAAAACAAAGCGTGAGTTGTATTCAATAGTTCAACCAATGAAATAACTTGTTTCCATGAGCTCTACTAACGACAACTCACTAAGCGATGCAAAAACCAAATAATGACGTCAAACTGCCAGTCCTTTTGGATTTCAGTCTCAGGCTATAACATAACGATGGCTACGGTTACACACCATTAGTCGCCTTTGACAACCCGCTGGCTTGGCGTTGGGCTATTCTTGCACCCTCTCAGTTGAAGGACCCCGGACACCAAACGGGGGAAAAGATAGTTCGAAGATGACGTCACTCAGGTCTTGTTATTGTTTTTTGCCATCCGCGTTTATGAGTAATGCTCACTGAACTGTATTAACCTGACTATGAACGTTCATGGATACACACAGTTTTGTGTGTTGGTCCGTTATACTTCCGGATGGCAATGTTATGAGCTTCTTAGCCAAGCGCATACTATCTATAGACGCGAAAGATAGTATGAAGTTGACATCACTCGGTCATTGTTATTGCTTTTTGTCATCCGCGCTTATGAGTAATTCTCACTAAACTGTATTAACCAGACTCTAAACGTTCAAGGTTACACATAGTTTTATGTTTTGGTCCGGATGGCAATGTTGTGAGCTTCTTAGCCAAGCGCACACTATCTATACATTTCTGTAAGTTACTCACAACAAACACATGAAACATACCAGTAAACAAATCTGTGTGTAACCTAAAACATTCATATTACTATTCAAACATTTACTTTGTGAGAATTGATCATCCAAAGGTGTTCTAAAAAAACAAAAACAAAGAAACTCCGTGTATAGATAGAATGCGCTTGGCCAACATTGCCATCCGGAAGTATAACCGACCAACACACAAACTCTGTGTAACCATGAACGTTTATAGCCAGGTTAATACAGTTTAGTGAGAACAACTCACAAACGCGGATGACAAAAACAATAACAAAGGCCTGAGTGACGTCATCTGCATACTATCTATTGTTTCAATTCATTGTTAGGAAACTGAAAGAAATTTTACTTCCGAGATAAAACGCACGCGTTCGATTCCTGTAAGGTTCGGCAACTAAAAACGAATGAGTTTTACTCACTTTGTTATGATAATACAAGAGACCGAGACTGAGAGTAATAAATGTGAAATGGAGGGCAAGATGGACCGGAGTGGAAATTGAATGCACTCAGTTTACAGTCTTTGGCAAAGCGAATAGAATGTGACCAGTCGTCTCTAAACGTTATTATGTTGGAGTAAAACCTAAGGCTTAGAATAGGATTTGACGACTAAATCATAGAATCTGATTTAAAACTAAATGCCTTGATTGATGTATCAATGACTTAATTGTGTCTCCTAAGTTTTCATTTTCTTTGATCGCTTTTTCTTATTTTTCTAATTCTGACTAAAAACTCAAGTTTTCCGATTCTGGTTCATTCGGACAAATGTCATTTTTAAGCAATGGAACCGTCAAATATGATGATGATGATTATGATGTTGTGGTGATATTGATGATGATGATGATGATGATGATGATGATGATGATGATGATGATGATGATGATGATGATGATGGTGATGATTGATGATGGTGATGATGATGATGATGATGAGGATGATGATGATGATGATGATGATGAGGATGATGATGATGATATGATGCTGATGATGATGATGATGATGATGATGATGATGATGATGATGATGATGATGATAATGGTGATGGTGATGATGATAATAATAATAATGACAATAATAATGATAATAATAATAATGATAATAATAATAATAATAATAATAATAATAATAATAATAATAATAATAATAATAATAATAATAATAATAATAATAATAGAGCATTTCTATGCCATGCACCATGCGCTTCACATTGGCAATAAAACCACAACACTAACAAATAACACAATTCGAGAGATACCTACTCTTTTACTTCTCAAAGATTTAGTGCATTTTGTACAGAAAACTGAGACAAACACATCTAACTAACGCACTAATTCAGTCTTACATTATCACGATATATACAAGGTAACGAAGTGCAACGTTGAAACGCTAAGCTGATTAACTCCTAGATACAACTCATATAACGGCCCTGGAGTTTTAAGATATTGTTCAATAGAATTGATTTTTTTCTCTCCAGTTGTTTGTTTTGCCATCCGACACAAAAACGCCAAGAGTCATTAAGTGCCTGAGGCGAGCGATGAACTCCGGAATCTACAGATTAGAATGTACCGCTCACCGCCAGTCATTTGAAAGTGGATACCGGGGAAAGTCAATGGGAGATGAGAGAATGGAATATTGAATATTACGTTGACATTTTGTGACAATCTTAAAAAGTTTGTAATTTCATAAATGAAATTAGTTGGTAAAATGACAGATGATAGGAATTGTTACAAGAATTAATATACTTAAGGTACTTTCGACAAGAGGTTGGAAAGGGGGGGGGGGGGGAGGAATTGCAAAGTGGTTTTAGTAATACTCTGAGATGGTGATAATGGTCATAGTAAGAATACTAACAATAATAAGAATAAATATTATTATAATTTCATAAGTGAATATTTTTAACATTGCAAAACTCTTTACAAAAAATCCAGATATATACTTAAGATATTCTCGATAAGGAATTGGTGGAGTGGTGGTGGTGGGGGGGGGGGGGGGGGATCACCAAGTGTTTTTCAGTGCTACTTTAAGATGGTACTAATCATGATTAAAATGATGATATAATGATAATGATTTTAATAATAGTGATGATGATGATGATGATGATGATGATGATGATGATGATGATGATGATGATGATGATGATGATAATATTCATTCATCCTGTCGTGTTGATAAAGGGGAAACCCGAAACGTCCATTCTATCTGTTTTCGTATATTAAATTGAAGCTTACATTCAACATTATTATTATTATTATAAAAGAAGAAAACTGTCCTGACTTGGTAATGTTTCTTACCATGAGACATTCACAAAACCCATTGTGCAGGGGACATTGGAGGGAAACAGAAAGACAGGACAGCAAAGTGCTGTAGGGCAGCGTGGCTCAGCGGTACGGTCTTCGCTTCCTTCCAGAAAGGTACCGAGTTCGAATAGTTCGAATACCCGTTGCGATGTGTGGCCTTGAGCAAGTCACCTCGTCCTAGCTCAATTTGCAGCGCTACACTGCGGCTGACGCCTTGGTTATTCCAGTCTTCCCTTACCGTAGATAGACCGTAGAGACAAATTTCTCATGTGGGATGAATAAAGGGAATGTTATTATTATTATTATTATTATTATTATTATTATTATTATTATTATTATTATTTATTATTATTATTATTATATTATTATTATTATTATTATTATTATTATTATTATTATTATTATTTTTTTTTTTTTTTTTTTTTTTTTTTTTTATTTATTTATTTATTTTTTTTTTTTTGGTTCCATTTACCAGTTTTTTTCCACTTTCATGTATGGTGTCATCAATTTGTGTGATTTATTGGCGAAAGCCTAAGATTGAATAAACTTTGAAACTTTGAATTATTATTATTGTTCTTCTTCTTCTTCTTCTTCTTCTTCTTCTTCTTCTTCTTCTTCTTCTTCTTCTTCTTCTTCTTCTTCTTATTATTATTATTATTATTATTATTATTATTATTATTATTATTATTATTATTATTATTATTATTATTATTTTATTTTATTATTATTATTATTATTGTTATTATTATTATTATATTCATTATTATTATTATTATTATTATTATTATTATTATTATTACGTGATGATGATGTATGATGATGATGATGATGATGATATTATTATTATATATATTATTATATATTATTATTATTATTATTATTATTATTATTATTATTATTATTATTATTATTATTATTAATTTTTTATGTAAAGGAACGGACAAGGATGGACAACCCAACACTAATGAGGAACACTGAGAACAGATCTGGATGGATGAAGGGCCAGTAGTGCAAAGTTATATCATTAAGTGCCAGGCCTATTGCAGACATCGGCGGTCATGCCCCTCCAACCATATCTGTCCTCAGATCTTCTCAATAGCTCGATTCCTGTTCCTCCTCCACCAATCCATCCGTTCAGATTGTCAATGTAATCTATCCTCTGTCTCCCTCTTCTTTCCTTCCCAGCAACTATACCCGTAAGTACAATCTTTTTAATTCCGTTTTTTTCTGTAAATATGTCCGAGAAATTTTAACTGTCTTTTTCTGATAGTGTTTACCAAAGTTGGTCGTACTCCAAATTCTTTAAATACCTCCTCGTTTTTTATTTCATCTTTACATGAGATTCTAAGAATGCATCTATAAAACCAAATTTCGGCTGCAGTTATGTTTCCTCTACGACCACCATTTTGGTCAGGAGAATGAGATGGGGTCGTGAGGTGAATACAAGAACAAGTGTCCACATTGGGTGGGATCCAACTGCCCATAATATTCGCAGGTCTGATAACCCAACGCAGATTTGGGCTTTAATTAACATTACTATTTATAATCGCAAAGGGGGTCCCAATAGCTCAGTTGGCAGAGCACTCGTTTCACACGCAAAGGGACCAAGATCGATCTCGGGTATAGTCGAGGTTATTTTTTTTTTTTTGTTTTGTTTTTTGTTTGTTTTGTTTTCTGGCCCTCTTGTCCACCCATCAGTGATTGTGTAGTTGTTTATGATAGATCTGGCGGAACGTACTTTGCGATAGACTAGCGTCCTATCCAAAGGGTAGCAAGCAATTGTTATTGTCCGTTTCACGCTATAGAAACCGGGTTAAAAACTCCGGCTCCATGGGCCTAATGGCTCTGAAGGACAATTTTTATATATTTTTATATATAATCGCTAATAACTTTCAATGGTTTGAGAGTATTTCCATAACAACAATAATGCTATAGATAGAATGCGCTTGGACAAGGATTTCACAACATTGCCATCGGAAGTATACGACCAACACACAAACTCTGTGTAACATGAACGTTTATAGTCAGGTTAATACAGTTTAGTGAGAACAACTCACAAACGCGGATGGCAAAACAAAACAAAGCCTGAGTGACGTCATCTGCATACTATCTATAACAACTAAGGGAATCAGAATTGGTGATTGATCTGGATTTTTAAAAAATCTAATGCGATTATGATTATTAGTCCTAACAATATAAATATAATGCATATGGGTAAACTTTTTCAGCTATGAGAGCGTCATTTCAAATTCTCAATACCTATATAGATAGTATGCGCTTGCCTAAGAAACTACAACATTGCCATCCGGAAGTATAAGGGACCAACACATTAAACTCTGTGTAACATTAAACTTTTATAGTCTGGTTAATACGGGTTAACTCATTCAATCCTAGAGATTTTTGCTACTTTTCAAAATTGAGAAAAGTATATTTAAAAAGAGCATGTACATAGATAGTTTTATTAACATATAAAACCTAAAAACATTAACTTTGATAGTACGCCTATAATTTGTCTCCGAAAAATGTAATAAATAGGCATGGGGTAAAAGTAACCTGGGTTAGGGACGGATATAGTCGGTGTTGCGGATGGCAAAAAACAATAACAAAAACCCGAGTGACGTCATCTTCGTTCTATCTATAGACAATGTCTTTAGAATTGGAACATTCTACGACTTTTTGTTGTTGATGCTGATATAGGGAAATATGCTGTTAAAAGTTGATGGCACATTTTTTTCAGAAAAGAGACGAGAAGAGGTATTTGAAATTTAAGTCAATCTATGATGGAAATGGTTAGACGACATCCAGAGCTGGACTGGGATGACAATAATAATGATGACGATGATGACGAAGGTGATGATGATGATGATGATGATGATGATGATGATAATAATGATAATAATAATAATAATATATAATAATAATAATAATAATAATAATAATAATAATAATAATAATAATAATAATAATAATAATAATAATAATAATAATAATAAATAATAATAATAATAATAATAATAATGATGATAATACGAAACTTTATTGTAGAATTTTTCATTTTGCTTTGACTGCAAACTGATTCATGAATTGTATAACTTGTAGGTAAAATAATCTCTTTATTCATCCCATATGGAAAAGCCCAGGCGTCAGCCGCAGTGCTATGCTAGAAATTGCTTGACGACATCAAGAGCTGGACGGGGATGACAAGTGAAAAATGCAACAGATTTGGTACGAGATCGGAAAGAATGGTGATCCATTTCCGCTCGAGTCCTTATGAGATGACGCTGGAATCAAGTCAGTAATTATAAAAATGGATAAGATTTCTAAGGGGAAAAAAAACAGAAAGAAAACTTAAGTGAATCCTGAAAATAATGGATGAATAAAGCTAAAACATTGACTCAAAATGCTTTAAGATATCTATTCGTTAAGACTTAGAGTCTGGTGTCTCGGAGTTATAGCGCTATATAAGTTTTCAGTTATATATTATTATTATTATTATTATTATATTATTATTATTATTATTATTATTATTATTATTAATTATTATTATTATTATTATTATTATTATTATTATTATTATTATTATTATTATTATTATTATTATTATTATTATTATTTTATTATTATTATTATATTATCATTATTATTATTATTATTATTATTATTATTATTATTATTATTATTATTATTATTATTATTATTATTATCATTATTATTATACTATCTGCTATTTGACATAAAACGGTGGTCCAGATAGCTAAGGAAGAGCACTCACTTCACACACAAAGGGACCGAGATCGATCCCGGGTGAATTCGAGATTTTTACTTTTCTGATTCCCGATCCGTAAAGCAGCAGTGATTGGGTAGCTGGATCTGTCAGATCTGGCGGAGGGTACTTTGCGATACAGTAGCGTTCTATTCAATCCAATTGACGCTATGGAAACCGAGATAAATTGATTCTCGCTCCATGGGCCTCATGACTCTGGAAAGACTTTCATGGATATTGGAGCAGGATTCGAACACCGGACCCCTTCCGGCCCAAAGGCGCGTGTCATACCACTAGACCGCATAGCCACGCGACTGCCCGAAAAACTATCAAACCTGGAAACTGTGAAATATTTTTTTCAAGATGGTGACGGTCATTTTATTCGGTCATTTTTGAAGGACGAGGTTTCTGAGCCAAAGATTTTAAAAGTGTTGTTTTTTTTTTTTCAAAGATCGCAGTCCTCAGTCCTTAACATTCGGATCGGAAGGTCCTGAGTTCGAGCCTCGCTCTGCGCATAGTAGTTGAGCCCTTGGAAAAGGCTCTTTACTCACATTATCTCAATGTACCCAGGTTTAAAATGAGTGCCTGGTCGTTTACAGTGTTGTCTCTGTCTGGAAAAAATGTATTATCGTCTGATAGGCGTCATGTCTTGTTCTACATCTTACGTGTTGCTGTTGGTCAGGAACCCTTTGTAAAGCGCTTTGAGAACATTTGTGACCCATCGACTCAAAACGGTATTATGTCGGAACGAACATTTTGCTTAAAATCCGAATTAAATGTTAAACTGGTCAAAAATAAATATTGTTGTCATCAGCACCCGGAAATATGGTGTCCATTCTCCTAAAAAAAAACAAAAACAAACAAACAAAACATACAAACTCAACACGTCTGATATTTCTGGCTATAAATTCAATTTTCAACATCTTAACCATCTCGACTTAATACCGTTTTGAGGCGTAGGGTCACATTTACTGGATATTGCGCTATATAAAAGCTCAAGCTCCAACTCATTCAGAAAATTTCCTTCAGATCAATGAGTTCATATAAATATACAAATTATGGACTGCGTGATGCGGTGTTTTCTATCAACAAATGAAAAGGGCAGCTGCAGGTGAGTGGATAAGGATTGCCTTTGCTTTCTCACCCAAAAAGCCAAATTTAACAACTTCCCTTTCCAGTGTTTACACTCCCTGCATGATATTTTCATCCTTCATTCACAAAAGAATTCCCCTGGGAATCAATGGAATAGTACGAGCTATGAGACCAATAATTAGTTACAAAGATCCTTTGATACCTGTGATATTTTAGCTAGACTAATTATATATAATAATATAACTTATCTATAGATTTCCTTCACATTTGTTTGTTAAACGGTTCTAGACTTGTGACCTCAAAGAAGTCTCATGTTTGGGACATTTTGTCATCATCTCATGCAAGACGTAGATATTATGTATTGTTATCAAAAGGAGAAAAAGTTGTACTGTTGGTTTACGGCCTCACGGCATTGCCATTCATATACAAATTAATAAACAAATATAGAAACTGCACGTGTATAAGCCAAACTATGAAAAAACTCGTATTTAAAATTTTAGCCAGAAAAAAATCGTTCTTCAAATATCCATCGATTATAATAATTCTCATCTTGGACAAAAAAAAAAAAAACCCTCTCAAAGTTGAAACTTCGCGAAGTCCCAGTATTGTGAGTTTGCTTTTTTTTTTTTTTTTGCCAAGACGAGGGTCATTATACTCGATCAGTATTTAAAGGACGATATTTCTGGCCAGAATTTTAAATACGAGTTTTTTTCAGAGTACAAAGCTTACTAAAAGGTTATTTTATTCATGCTCACACGTGCTCTAATTTCCACCTGTTTTATCGGTGACATTTAACTCAAATAAGCAATAATATCAGATTCTTGAACTCCCCTGTTGCTTTTCCGATCAAATTCCCAATCCCGCTGAGCGACGACCTTGGGATTCTCATCAAATTTTGAATTTGTTTTTCGTACACATGGGATTCAGTCGTCTGATATTACGTCCAACCAGCAACCAGAATCCAGCAACTTGGTTCTAAGCAAAGAAAATCGGTACTTTTTACTCTTCATCCTGGCTAGAACTTTTTCACATGTATTCTGATAAGAATGTATAAAAGTCAAAATATGATCAGATTTATAATGTTTTTCTCCTCTGGATACACTTTTATGCTCGTCGGAGAAGTATTTCATACGGGCGGTGATGGAGATAATGGCGTCGACCATTGTTCCGATAGTTAAGAACCGTGTTACTATGCGTCATTACGAAGGAAGTGACGTCACGACTTTTGAACCCTATTAGCCGGGAAGAGTCAGACAAGGATCTCAACATACTTGGCTATTTTGAATTGTGGAGTCATTTAGACAAGCAGGGCGAGGCGGCGGCGGGGGAGGGGGGGGGGGGGTTCCCAATAGGGCGTTGGTAGAGCACTTGCTTCACGTGCAAGGGCATCGATTTCGATCCAGAGTGCAGTCATAATACAGTCATTACCCTCCCAGCTAAGGTATCCGGCCAGGACAAAACCAAGTAATATCATTCCAAGACAAAGACAGAAAGCATATTGAAAAACAGATATAGGGGGAATAGAAGACACGGCAAGTACCTCCCTGCCCACTATGGGAGACCATGGACCACACACACTCTGTAGTGTTTAGTTGTCGAATAGGGAAGACCAAAAATGAGGGAATTACAATTAGAAAATTTAAGGCCTGTGAACAATTTCTTTGTTGCTGACATCGGAGTTAATGGCCTAATATTATGGGATATTTTTCCAAGTCATAGTTATCTAGCCCTTTGCAGGTTGCGTTTATTTGAAACTCCATAGTCTGTGAGCAATTGTTCCTAGATTTCTAATTTTTATATTTAACAAGAATAATAATATTTGAGAGCTTCAGCTTTATATATAGCGCAATATCCACTAAACGTGCTCAAGCACTTTACAAAGGGCAACTGACCAATACCAACACGTAACATGTAAACAAGAAATGACACCTGTTAGGCGATATTACAAATTTTTCCGACAGGGACAACGGTGTTAACGGCCAGGTACTCATTTTACACCTGAATACGATGAGAGAATGTAAGTAAAGAGCTGGTCCAAGGACTCAACTATGCATCGCGCAAGGCTCGAACCCAGAACCTTCCGATCCGGAAGCGAGTGTCATAACACACGATCACATAACAACTCAAATTTCTAAGATCTTTAATACTATTAATTTTGTTCTAACTTCTTACAAGCATAATTCATGTTTTTCTAAGTCCATTTTCACCCATCCATTCTTTAGTTTTAAGGAAAATCGTCACATTCGTTACCATACAACCAACATTATTCTTATTCAAATTTCTCTTGTACATCATAACATTGAAAGAAAATGAACAATGTGTTTGTTGTATGTAGACCTAGAGCATGTTTTGCTAAAGAAAATATTTATCGCAAGAACTTACTGCTATTGCGTTTGAGTGAGTGATGAAAAATATATTTTGTGTTAGTTGGGTGTGAGGCATTGGGGAAAATCCTGAAAATGGCTGGTAAGGAGGGGGTTAAATATACACATCACTCTTTTGAACAAGAGCTTTGAAAGTGTTGAGATATGCATTTCTTATAGAATAAAACAACTGAGAACCATCTGGAATTCCCTTTAAACGAATTAACAGAGCCTGGAAAAAAGTGTATTTTTTTGTCAACTTGACGAATTTGGAGCAATGACCCTTTATTTCTAACATTTCTTTTTTCATTTATCGTAAAATATGGCAAAATATCTGGCATGCCAATATAATATGCCTTTATAATAATAATAATGATAATAATTAATAATAATAATAATAATAATAATAATAATAATAATAATAATAATAATAATAATAATAATAATAATAATAATAATAATCATAATCATAATCATAATAATAATAATATGTCTTTAATGTCTTTAAAAAAGTGGCCTTTTGTAATTTGGTTACACATTTAAAACAGTCCAATATTATAAAGAACATAAATTACATAATATATTGACATGTATACACACTACACTTACACATATGCACACTTGTAACATCGTAGTCATCGTCATCATCATCGTCATCAACATCATCATTATCATCATCATCATCATCATCATCACAACAAACTTCCTCATATTTCCGTTACCATCCTTCACATTCACCATTCCCCTATAACACCATTTATTTTCTTCTGTAACAAGCTACAAGAGGGAAAGCTTGTGCTTTGATATCCCTCATCAGAAAGACAACGGTTGTGCTCTCCGATTGTGTTTCTATTTCTCTCTCTCTCTATCTCTCTCTCTCCCTCTCTCTCTCTGTCTCTCTCTCTCTCTCACTCACTCTCCCTCCCTCCCCCCCCGCTCTCTCTCTCTCTCTCTCTCTCTCTCTCTCTCTCTCTCTCTCTCTCTGTTCTATTGGCCATAGATTCCACTGATCTTGTCATATCTGAGGTCGATTGTACTCAGCCGCGTGGCATGCTTACAGTAAAAGGTGGTACCAGAATCAGAAGAAAATGACTTAAAACATGCTATATTTGTTAATACAAAAGAAAGAAAAAAATATACAGAAAAATCAACTCAAATAAGAGGCGATATTTACCACATCTCAGTTTTATTTTATTTTAAATGCTGTTATAATCCATTTTTAAAAGATGATATGTGGTGCCAGGCACCAAATCAACCGATATAGCCACGCCCCTGATTGTACAAGATACAGAATAAAATTGGACTTTTCAATTCTTCTCAAATCAGCTTCGATATAATATCTTCTTTCAGCTTACCAAGATATTTAGTCAGGACGTGCGTTCTCATCTATCTCTCCGTTTTAAAGCGCTTTGAGAACGTAATTTAATTTAGTTAATATTGCGGTTAATTAAAAATGACATTGTTTTCAATTTTGAAAAAAAAAAACATTTTTTCTTTATTAGTTGTTTTAATCAAAGCTTGCCATTTAAGCTAATGAAAGTATTAAATTGCTTTCTGTTTACAATAGGGAATGAGATTAGCGGAAGAGTAGCGTCCCTTGATTGGATGTCACCGGCAGAAAAGTTATTAGAGAGAGAACGTCATGTTGTTGAGTGCATGCGTCTCTCGTCCTCGCTTCCGGTGAAAGCGGCTTGAGACACTTCACCGAAAACGAGGACGAGAGAGACGCATGCGCAAAACCAAATTGACGTTCTCTCTGTAAGGTGACGTCCAATCAAGGGACGCTACTCTTCCGCTAATCTCATTCCCTATACCACGCAAGTAATATAGCGTGTAGAAAGTTCTCAAAAAATGAATCTAGGGTAAATTATGTCGTAGTAGATTTTGACATCAGGGGAATTAAAAAAAAATAAAACCAAGAGCATTTATACAGTGCAATATCCAATAAACGTGCTGAAAGCGCTTTACAATAGGTTCATAGCCAACAGCAACACGACTTAACAAGTTCTTTGAAAATATAAAATTAAGAAATTAAAGAACAGGCACTGGTGTAAGATGATGATCTGAATAAGTGTGTTCGAAGGATAAAGCAAGAAAAAAACATACAAGTAAACAAAAAAAACATACCAAAAAATCAGCTCACCTCGACTGAGGATCGAACCTCAGACCTTCTGATTACCGGTCAGACGTTGTTTGTTGTTTTTAAGGGTTTTACGGCGCTTGCAACACATTTAGGTTATATCAGCGCCAGTAAAAAGGAAGAAAATGGGATAGTGAAAAGTTCTAGAATTACAATTAAAGAACCCAAGAAAAAGTAAGACATATGGGAACTGGGAACAAATAGGGATCAGATGTAGATTCTAAGAGCATACCCTCAATGTACTTAGTTTGAGATCACCTATAAGTCTCATCCGGACACAAGCACAAAATCCAACAAAGAGGAATACACTCAAATGCTTACATTATACATTAAAAATAACAAATATAATAATACATAACAGAGAGATGATTTACAAGGAAAAAAATGCCATCTCCCAAAACAATAACTATGCATTTGACTGTTTCCCTACCAGCTAGGATCCGACCATGGTCAGGACAAAACCAAGTAATCACATTCCAAGACAAAGACAGAAAGCATGTTGGAAAACAGAAATAAGGGGATAGAAGACACAGTATGTACCCCCCTGCCCACTATGGGAGGTCAGGAACCCCACCCAGACCGTCAGACGTGCTACCATTACACCATAGAGGCTTCCGATAGTTGGGATAATTTTAATACCGATATTCTTCAAGTACCCTTGTGAAGAATATAGGTATTAAAAATATCCCAATTGAAGAATATAGGTATTAAAATTGTCCCAACCATCGGAAGCCTCTGTGGTGTAATGGTAGCAAGTCTGACCGGTAATCAGAAGGTCTGAGGTTCGATTCCCCAGTTGAGGTTGACTGATTTTTTTGGGGGGATGTTTTTTTCTTTCTTGTATTTTTCTTTCTTGCTTTGTCCAGCACCTTTCATACGATACAGACTTAATCAGATCTTTATCTTACACTGGTGCCTGCTCCTTAATTTCTTAATTTGATATCGTCAAAGAACCAGACATGATGTCGGCTGCAAGAAGATATTACTGTTTTTGTTTGTTTTTTTTTCGACCAAGTCGAGGACGGTGTGAGATTATGAAAACTCAACTTTGCGTTTCCAAGAGAAGGACTCGAACTAGGGACTAACCGGTCCAAATGTGAGTGGGGTACCGCAATACCAAGTTGTTTTGTTTTTGTTTTGTAAATTGTTTTATGGCGCTTGCGACACATTTAGGTCATATCAGCGCCAGTAAAAAAAAAAGAAGAAAATGGGCTCGTATAAAAGTTCTAGAATTACAGTTAAAGCACCCTAGAAAAAGTAAGACAAAGGGGAATGATACAAATAGGGAATAGTTGTAGATTCCAAGAGCATACAATCATTGAGCATAGTTTGAGATCACCTGATAGTCTCATCCAGACACGAGCACAGGAATCCCACTATGACGAATATACTCAAATGCTTACATTATAAATTCAAAACAACAAATATGATAATACAGATAGAAGATTTACAAGGAAAAAAAATACCATCTCCTAAAACAATAACTATGCATCTGACTGTTTCCCTGCCAGTCATGGACTCCGGGAAAAAAACAAGTAATCTTATTCCAAGACAAAGACAGAAAGCAAATTGGAAAACAGCTATAAGGGGATAGACGACACAGTATATACCTTCCTGTCCATTAGTCAGGAACCTCACCCAGCCACAATACCAAGAATCCGCAAGTAAGTCCAATACAACACTATATTTTTCTTATTTGTGACCCAGCGTCTCAAAACGGTATTATGTCGGGATGAACCAGACGCTAAAAAGTCAAATTAACGTTAAACTGGTCAAAATTATGAATTATTGGTATTTAGCATTATAAAAGATCATATTCATTCTCCTCTATAAAGCATTACAACTCAACGCAAGTCTGACATTCCTGGCTACAAATTCACCTTTCAGCAACTTAATCAACCCGACTTAATACCATTTTGAGACGAGGGGTCACATTTGTAATAAAACAAATTTTGTTTTAATTTTAAGTATATTATCTGACCCACTGTCCACCCAACAATGAATTGGGGGGGGGGGGGGAGTACTTTGCGATAGACCAGCGGCTTACCCAAATGATAGCGAGCAATTATTGCTATTGTGCGTTTCAAGCAATAGAAACCGGGATAAACTCCGGCTTCGTGGGCCCAATGTCTTTGAAGGACGCTATTTAGATTTATTTAGCTGACCAAAGTACGGTCAGTGTTCTATTTAGATCCATATCAATTTTACATTGTTATTTCGAAGCACCTATTACGTGTTACATTGTCATTGTGTAACAGACATTTATATCATATATACAGACTTGCCAAATCGAAAACTTCAAATTAAATAGTAATTTTAATGTCAATTTTTAGTAATTTGACAAGGAAATTCGTAATTTCTGAAATTGTGTATGAACAACCACAATTTTATTATTATTATTAACATCATTATTATAGTAGTAGTAGTAGAAGTAGTAGTAGTAGTAGTAGTAGTAGTAGTAGTAGTAGTAGTAGTAGTAGTAGAAGTAGTAGTAGTAGTAGTAGTAGTAGTAGTAGTAGTAGTGGTAGTAGTAGTTGTTCTTCTTCTTCTTCTTATCATTATTTTTATTATCATTTAAGTATTTCTAAGAATGAAAAATTCGTAATTTTC
>NC_088360.1:107941516-107981516 GCF_034508935.2 Berghia stephanieae
TGCCCAGTTATTTCATCATTCATTCAGCCACTAATTCATTTAATCCTTCAATCATCCGTTCAACCGATCAATCAATCAATCAATCATTCATAAGATTGAATAATATAGTTTCCTTAAACGAAAAAGAAAACATCTATAATAATAATAATAATATAATATAATATAAAATGAGCAAAGTTTAGATAAAGCATGATGTTGACAACAATATAAAAACAAAATAAAATGGACACAATGAACACAGCAAACACATACTCACAATCATATCGATATACGTACACACTCTCTCAAAGAGAGCCAGTGGTCTTAAGACATTTGTGTATACATACAAGCAAATTTCGGTTAAAGGTCTTATTATTATTTTTGTATAACCTTTTTAAAAAGCTTAAAAATCCGGTCAAATTTTCTTTAAAACTTACTGTTGTGATATAATCCATTCGATCCGCGAAAATATTCCTAGCAATAAGAATCCCCAAATCGAAATGAATTACTTTTTCTTCTTCTTCTTCTTCTTCCATTAAGGACAAAGCTTCAGGCTGAAGATTATAAAATGGCCGTCTTTTCAGTAACAGGGGTTTTAGAGGGAAGCAGGGAGCGATTTTTAAAAAGTCAACATTCGAAAGGGCTTGTTTACAAGTGGTTGGTAGGGAGTTCCAAAGTCGGATGGCGGAGGAGAAGAAAGAGTAAAGTAAAGATGATGGTTTGTTCTTGAGTGGATAATTTCAAAACTAAATGCTGAGTTTCTTGTTTTGTTGTTGTTCCGTTTCAAATGGCTAGTTGGAAATTCGAGTTTTCCGTTTAGTGCTTTGTGGAATACTTTTTATTAGACACGTGTATAAGAGCAAACTTGGTTTAAAAGTCTTAATATGTTGCTTAAACATTGTTTAACAATAATGTTAAAAATAAAAATCCAGTAAAATTTTCTTAAAACTTACTTTTTGGAAATGATCCATCCGATGTGCGATGTATATTCCTAACAGTAACAATCTGAAACTCAAACTGAATGCTGTTCATATTCATTATGATGGGTGATACCACCTTCATTATGATGGGCGATACCACCTTCATTATGATGGGCGATACCACCTTCATTATGATGGGCGATACCACCTTCATTATGATGGGTGATACCGCCTTGTTTTTGTTTGTTTTTAAGGGTTTTACGGCGCTTGCAACACATTTAGGTTATATCAGCGCCAGTAAAAAGGAAGAAAATGGGATAGTAAAAAGTTCTAGAATTACAATTAAAGCACCCAAGAAAAAGTAAGACAAAGGGGAACTGAGAACAAATAGGGATCAGATGTAGATTCCAAGAGCATACCACCAATGTACTTAGTTTGAAATCACCTACAAGTCTCATCCAGACACAAGCACAAAATCCAACAAAGAGGAACACACTCAAATGCTTACATTATACATTCAAAATAAAAATAATAATACATAACAGAGAGATGATTTACAAGGAAAAAAATATCATCTCCCAAAACAATAACTATGCATTTGACTGTTTCCCTCCCAGCTAGGACTCCGGCCAGAGCCAGGACAAAACCAAGAAATCTCATTCCGAGACAAAGACAGAAAGCATGTTGGAAAACAGATATAAGGGGATAGAAGACACAGTATGTACCTCCCTGCCCGCTATGGGAGGTCAGGATCCCCACCCAGGATACCGCCTTCATTATGATGGGCGATACCACCTTCATTATGATGGGTGATACCACCTTCATTATGATGGGCGATGCCACCTTCATTATGATGGGTGATACCACCTTCATTATGATGGGCGATACCACCTTCATTATGATGGGCGATACCACCATTATGATGGGCGATACCACCTTCCGGGGTGACCTAGCTCTTGTTTAGTTACTCCCCCAAATAAATATCAACTACCAATCAATCGCTTCAATTCTGGGTGAAACTGTTAGAACAACATCCCCTTTTCACAGCTTTCTTACGAATTCTTATTTTCCTGGGGCATTTTACTACACACCGCTTCCACACGCGTGCGATTTAAAACGACAGTAAGTGTTTTAACACATTGTTTGTCTACACAATTAATTACCTTCACACACACATAAACACACACACACACACACAGAAAAAAATACTACATTATCAACGAACACAGAACACATGTAAGTTGAACATTGCGTGCACATGTGTGTGGACCATGGTTACAACATTGACTTTATAGTGATGTCTTGCTATAGTGACCAGTTACCTATCGTACACTCGAAAAAAAAAACAGAAACACGTACTATTTCAAAAAATTTGGCCAGAAAACTCGTCCTTTACATCATCGATCTATTCAAACAACCCACATCTTCGAAAAACACTCTCAGACCTGGATCATCGCAAAATCTTCCTTTAAGTCCCAGGTTTGAGAATTTCTGCCATTTAAATCGATCGATACTTGAAGGACGAGTTTTCCGGCCAAATTTTTAAATACGTGTTGTTTTTTAAATTATTTTTTTTCTAGAGTACGTCATATGTCTGGTTTACAAGTGTCCTGGCAGTCCATATAACCTATTGATGATGATACAACACTTAGATACAATGAATGTCCTTACAAATGGCATAATGACATAGAATAATACAACACACAATACGTTTTAAAATCATTTTTTTAAAAAATAGAAAAAGGAACATATTTCGCAAAATCTATAATACTAAATAACAACAGCAACTGTTAATAAAATTTTAAAAAATAAACATAAAAAAAATAAATTTCCCCTTTATTCGTCCCATAGGGATCATAATTTGTCTTTAACGTCTATTCCAAAGGAAGACTGGAATAACTCGGGGGGGGGGGGGGGGGGGGGGGGCGTCAGCGCCGCAATTGAGCTAGGGCGAGGAGGTGACTTGCTCATGGCCGCGCAGCGGGGGTATTCGAACGTGATACCTTTCGGGTACGGGTACGAAGCAAAGACCATACCTCTGAGCCACGCTGTCCAACGCTGTTCCATATATAACAACCCCCCCCCCCCCCAAAAAAAAAAAAAAAAAAAAGAAAAACCAAAAAAAAATTTAAAAAATAAACAGTTTATAACGTAATTAAATTTTTAAAAATCTTATCTCAACAAAACAAATAAAAAAACAAACAAACAAACAAAAAGAACAAACAGTAAAAACAAAAACAAATTGTAAATGATTAAAATATTTATCAAATTATAACCAATTTGCATCACAAGCCTTGATTTATTGTTTTTTTTTTCTATTTACATAAAGCTGAGATAAACAGTACCGAAAAATCGGCGTGATCAGTAATTTATTGAGTGAAAAGATCATCACATTGAAATTATACACGATGATCAAGAAATAGAAATACTTGGCATGAATCATCATCATCATCAAAATACAACTGGCATAATAATAATAATAATAATAATAATAATAATAATAATAATAATAATAATAATAATAATAATAATAATAATAAATAATAATAATAATAATAATAATAATAATAATAATATACAAAAAAATAACACGAAGCAAAAAACTAACCATGGGTCGAAATCTTAATTTCAACTCTTCACATCAGTGAAAAACCTTCACCTTATCATTACCTCATTTCAATATAAATAAAATTACCTAGAAAGTGGCATTGTCAGTGTAAATAAGTTCTATCTGCTCCAGGGCCAGCGAAATTGCTGTAGGTAAAACGATGTTGACGCCACCTGACTGTAGTATCCAAACCATAAAAGTTCATGGTTACAGAGTTTTTGTGTATTGGTTATATTGATAGTATGCGCTTGGCCAAGAAGTTCACACAACATTGCCATCCGGAAGTATAACGGACCAACACACAAAACTGTGTAACCTTGAACGTTTATAGTCTGGGTAATACAGTTTTGTGAAAATTACTCACAAAGACGGATGGCAAAAAAACAAAAAAAACAACAAAGACCTGAGTGGCGTCATCTTCGTTCTATCTATAGAGTCTGGATGATATTTTGGGAAAAACATAGTTGAATTAATTTGGATTCAATTTAACTTTGCCACATGCTACGGTTTCAAATATATTTCAAATGAAATGAAATGTACTGAAATATCCTCACTGATGAAATCCAATCAATACGCTTCAACAGTCGTGACGTCACTTCCCTCGTTATGACGCACGGTAACTTAGTAACTGGCTCTAAACATTCAGAACAATGGCGGACGCCCTTATGAAATATTTCTCCGACGAGCATAAAAGTGTATCCAGAGGAGAAAAACATAAATATGATCATGTTTTAACTTTTATACATTCTGATCACAAGACATATGAAAAGTTCTAGCCAGCATGAAGAATAAACAGTATCGATTTTCTTTGTTTAGAACCACGATGGCCGACGTTGCTGGGCGACGTGACATCAGACTATTGAATCCAAATCCGACACGTTCTATTCTTAGACTTTATTAGATACCAGACTAACTTGATATAATAACATTGATAACCTAAATCGGTGATTTTTGACTTCGAGAAAAGAGCTCTTGGTGCAATATAATTCTCTATATCGGTCAATATAATTCCTTATCTCGGACAATATAATTCCCTCTATCGGTCATTATAATTCCCTGTATCGGTCAATATAATTCTCTATCTCAGTCAGTCTAATTCGCTATATCGGTCAATAAAATTCCCTGTATCGGTCAATATAATTCCCTGTACCGGTCAATGTAATTCTCTATCTCAGTCAGTATAATTCCCTATATCGGTCAATATAATTCCCTGTATCGGTCATTATAATTCCCTGTATAGGTCAATATAATTCTCTATCTCAGTCAGTATAATTCCCTATATCGGTCAATAAAATTCCCTGTATCGGTCATTATAATTCCCTGTATCGGTCAATATAATTGACAATATCGGTCAATATAATTCCTTATATAAAATCGTACAGTATCATCCATAATCTGAGAAATGAAAGATGTACCTTTCTATATCTTAGGAAATGTGTTAATATATTAAATATCTACAAAGTGTCGTGTTGCAGGACAAATAATAGACATTGTCAAAACCCCAAATAAAAAGCTGTATCACGTGATACCATGGCAGTAACGTGTGCAAAATATACAAAGACGCCATTATGTACATAGTTCAAAGTTCAAAGTAAATAGTTACAATGGGATGATAACAGGATGCGAAACAATTCAATAACGTTTAAAATATCATTGAAATTTACATGAGCACATATTGAAAAAAAAAATCAGAAAAAGAAACAAATCCATTTTTTTTTCGAAATTTTAATTTATAATACATTTTATTATGGCACGGGTCAAATTAATTGTTGCGAAACTCAACATAATACGAAAGGGTTCATTTTTGAAGTGAACAATTTGCGGCAACTTGAACGAACAATTTTTAAAAAATGAATCAGAAATAGAAATTAACGTAAATATGGTTCATATTCTTTTTTTTAAATTGACAAATTCTCCAATCTAGAATGTTCCCAGTTGGGTCCATTTAGGTTCCATTTGAGGTGAACAGTTTGTGGAAGTAGAACGATTTTGAAAAACAATACAAGCAGAAAACTGTAATTATGGTTCATATTCTTAAAAAAAAAACTTGGGCACATTCTCAATTTTATAATGTGTTCTCGCCTAATATCCTGTTCTATAAAATATTGAGCTGATTCTAAACCAATGCTTTCTTCTTTGTATGTATTTAAATTATGATAAAAGTTGTTCAATAATTTCCAGCCCTACTTTTAAAATATTCGAATATTATTGACAAGACTCGTGAAATTGGTTAAAATCGTTAGCGTGTTTCTGACGGCATCGCTGATCTGGGAAAAAAAAGTTTTCGATTATTTTAAACAGAGGGAATTGAACCTGAAATACTGCGGTTGAAACCATCTTTAAATAGCAATGGATTTCTTTTGTATGATGAAAATTTCTTTTGATAATTTGGTTAATGATGTTTAAGTTTTGACATAATTAGATAACTAAAAAGATAGGAGAAAAAAAAAAAGAAACAACACCAACTGAAGCCTAAAACAAAGCTGCCAATTTGAACATTTTTTTACTCCGTAGGGAAAAAATGAAAAAGTCACTATCTTACAAATTAATAATTTGCCATCACAATGATTCACAAATGCTTCAAAGTCCTGAATATAGGATCTAAGAAACTAAATTTTCCTTTTTAACAAGATTTATCGAGTGAAAAGAGGCGAATGCAGCTCTGTAGCTGCTGTAGTAAAAAATCCGTAATTCTACAAATTTTCCGTAATACTAGGCAGGTCTGCAAATGATATAGGTATTATGTCTTTACGCAGTAGGTAATCAGTCGCAGAGAGATGTCAAGTCTGAAAGTTTTGAATGTTTTACCATAAAGTAAAAAGTACAGTGACAGTCATTAAAACGACCTCCTAAGTGTAATGAATTAACTATTTATTCTTGTAATATATTACAATGAGTAATAGGCCTTTTAGCACAAGCAATGATAATAATAATAATAATGACAATGATGGTGATGATCATAATGATGATGATGATGATGATGATGATGATGATGATGATGATGATGATGATAAGAACACAATAATAATGATAATAATAACAATACTGCTGATGATGATGATGATAGTAATGCAATAAAATTCTGCGTCCAAAGTGCCTTCACACAAAAAGCACATCAACAAGCAAGTAATACGAGTATAATGTGATTATACAAGTTATTTCATTTTATTTTCTTTCAACAAAACAGAGATTTAAGAAAAGAAAACCAATGGTTTATGTATTTTATAGCATCCCATCAGCGCCTGTACACAAGGTGTAAGGTTAACCCTCTCAATATGCAATGGGTGATACGGTTTTTATCAACACCATTTGATAACGAAAAATACAACTATAAAGATAATTATAATAATTATGACAATAATAATAATAATAATAATAATAATAATAATAATAATAATAATAATAATAATAATAATAATAATAATAATAATAATAATAATAATAATAAAAATAATCGTCATCATCATCACCATCATAATAATACAAGTGTTCGAGGTGGACATATAGTGTTATATTGTGATATCTTGAGACATTTCCCTGCGGCACCAATGAGCCAGGGCCGCCGCACTGTGACGGTGCAGGTGAATCAATACTGATGATGGCAGCTCTATTTCATCTGCAACAAACTTGAAACTTGGAACGAGGGACTTGGTGGGACTTTGGCTCGGGAACTCTTCAAAGCAAGGATACGACCCCGGGATGTAAACTAGGAACGAAGCAAGGAAAGAGAAGAATTGGGTGGGGGAAAGGGGGGGGGATTTGATTAAATCAAAAAGGCCAAAAAAATCATATAGATCTTTTTAAAAAAAATTGTATTATTATTATAAACCTTTAGTTATGGTAGTAATCTGAATTTTACAACAGTAATGTCGTTAGGGGATCATAATAATTTAGCGGGACTCCAACCCGGGACATTCCGGGTCACAGTGCGATGCCTTAACCACTCGGCCACTTCACCCCTCACTAGAGCGAACGTTTGAGAAATTGTCGTGTGTTAAGGCGCAATAAATATAATTTTAAAAATTTCCTTTAATTCATCCCCAAGGGAAATTTGTCTTCAGTGTCTATTTCAAGGAAAGACTGGAATAACCGAGGCGGCTGCCGCAGTGCAGCGCCGCAAAGTGAGCTAGGACTAGGTGATTTGATAAAGGCCACACAACTAGGCGGGTAGTCGGAAGTCGGTACCTTCTTTGGTACGAAGCAAAGACCGTACCGCTGAGCCAAGCTGCCCCTTAAAATATAAAATAAAAATATTCTGTTCTAAGTTTGGTTTACCTCATGTGAAACTTCGTCTTGTTAATGACCAAAGCCTCTCCGTCCACGTTCATGTACAGCTCATTCTCAAGGACTTTCTCTCCATATTGTGACGTCACCGTGGGATGCGCGTCCAAGGATACTCTGATCTTCTTCACTCTCTCCGACTGGACGAAATCAAACGAGTACTGCAAAGAATGAAACGGAAATAGATCAATGCACGAATAAAAATAAATAAATAACATTCCCATTATTCATCCCGTGCGGCTATGTTGTCTATTGGTATGACACTCGCTTTCGGATCGGAAGGTCCTGGGTTCGAGCCTCGTGTTCGGTGCATAGTTGAGTCCTTGGAAAAGGCTAGGTGTGAAATGAGTACCTGGCCGTTAACAGCGGTGTCTTTGTCCGAAAAATTATAATATCGCCTAACAGGCGTCATGTCCCGTCCTACATGTTAAATGTTGCTGTTGACCAGGGACCCCTTGTGAAGCACTTTGAGCACATTTAGTGGATATTGCGCTATATAAAGCTCAATGTTTTTAGGGGGAAATGTATTCTCTTTAGGGGGCTATTTCAATGAAAGACTGGAGGAAAGAAAACAGGCGTTAGCCGCAGTGCATCGCCGCAAACTGAACGAGGGCGTGGTGACTTGGGCAAGGCCACAACAGCCCAGCGGATTATAATAATATTCGAAATCGGTACCTGTCGGGTACGAAGCAAAAACCGCACCGCTGAGCCACGCTGCATGATGATTTTTATTAAAATTTGGCGTCGGTATCTAAACGGTTGAAGGTCTCATTCTAGTTTGACAAACCAGGGAGGAGGCACTGTCTAATCACAATTTATGTTATATCAGCGCCAGTAAAAAGGAAGAAAATGAGATAGTTAAAAGTTCTAGAAAGCACCCAAGAAAAAGTAAGACATAGGGGAACTGGGAACAAATAGGGATCAGATGTAGATTCCAAGAGCACACTATCAAAGTACTTAGTTTGAGACCACCTATAAGTCTCATCCGGACACAAGCACAAAATCCAATAAAGAGGAATACACTCAAATGCCAACATTATAAATTCAAAATAACAAATATAATAATACATAACATAGAGATGATTTACAAGGAAAAAAATATCATCTCCCAAAACAAAAACTATGCGTTTGGCTGTTTCCCTCCCAGCTAGGACTCCGGCCAGGGCCAGGACAAAACCAAGCAATCTCATTCCAAGACAAAGACAGAAAGCATGTTGGAAAAAAGATATAAGGGGATAGAAGACACAGTATGGACCCCCCTGCCCACTATGGGAGGTCAGGAACCCCACCCAGGCACTGGTCTAAGATAGAGGTCTGAAAAAGACTTTTAGAAACAGTGCCTGACAAAGCAGGAAAGATAAAAATAACAAACACCCCCCCCCAAAAAAAAAAAAAAAAAAAAAAAAAAACAAAACAAAACAAAAAAAAACATCAAAAAAAAAAAAAACAACAAAAAACAAAGAAACAAATTAAAACAAACCAAACGTCCCTAAAAGTCAGTCTGCCTTGACTGGGGATCGAACCTCAGACCTCCTGATTACCGAGTCATCTCGAGATCCTCGATATCGATCGTACTAACCAACGAGACTTTTCCCCCGCCCCCCGTCTGTCCGCGATGTATTCATTGTTTTAATTTTTTTAAATTATTGCCCGAAGAAGGGGGTTTGAACCCGAAACGTTCCGTGTTTTGATATGTTGTTCTTATTCGAAGCTGTGCTGTTATATTCATTTCAAAGTCGTACACTCACACATTAACACGGGACAAGCCTGATCCGTTTCCATTTAGAAGAAAAAAACCTATAACGCGACAACGCTATAATAATTAATTAATTATTCCCTTCCGCCACGACATCATAACATGAAGGAATATAGATAATTCCTCATACAAGATGTCTGATGTCAACAGAAATCACCATTGTTGTCCAAGTGAGCAAATTGGGGGGTTAATAATCTTGCCCAAGGAAGCAACAAAAAAAAAAACAAAAAAATACGAAAGTGCCTGATACATGGCTCGAATCCGGAACCTTCCGGGTCACAGTGCCATGCCTTAACAACTCGGCCATTTTGCCCCCTCTAAGAAGTTTAAATAATCTGCTGCCATCACTATTCAATTGTCTGGAAAGTTCGTTTCTTCTACCACGACTAACACTATAATCCAAATGAACGCGGATAAATTTGATTACCTACGTGCACAATAAATTTCGAAAATTCGTAGAAGAAGCCATTATATGCCGCATGAGCTTTTGTTTGCCTGGGTTTCATTCAGTTACAAAGTACACGTTGCTTTCAACGAATACACAGGATAGACATACGCATATACGTTTTGAACTCCTGTGCGTCTCTTTGCGTTGAAATCTGAGGGGATATAATTTATTGTTGGTTGATCATTATTATCCGTTGATGTATTGATAGTATTATCATTACAGTAATGAGGATTATCAGAATCGGTCAAAAGACTCATTGGAATAGTAGACGACTGAAGACAAAGAATACATGACACTCGAAGTAAGTTCAAAATCCAACTTGTACTGGAGCCAGACAATAATCAAATTGTAGTGTTTCCATTCATTGCTCTCATGTAAAAACGTTAAAATGAATGACTGGATGGATGAATGAATGAATGAATGAATATTATAATATGGTTGCGCTATCTCTATGGACGCTTGCCGTGAACAATGGGTGTGTGTGGTTTCGAGTGTTTCAGTCTATCCTTTGTATCCAGTTAGTGATTTGTTTCCACGAGTCTCTGTCCAGTGCAAGTGTTATTAGTTTTTGAAGGTCATCATGTGTGTTGGAAATTGGATGTTTTCTTATGTTGTTGAAATCAGTTCTTCAGTTGTTGTTTCAAATTGAAGAGTGGTTTTCCAAAACTCCCTAACTCCGGTTTCCCCATTTTGAGATATTGAGGATTATTTCCCTTAAAATTTCTCATTCGGTCTATTATTTTATCACAATTTAAACTTCAAATTCATACAAATCTAAGGAAATTTTTTTGTCAATTGATATTTAAAATAAAATTTACATTTCAATTTATCTCATGGATGGAAACTCTCAAAAAGTAGAAAAATCGACTTAACGAGTTTTGGAAAATAATAATTTCTATTTGGTATTTGTTGAGATCTTGATTCAATGTTGTTGGAAATAAAGTTAATGTCCGTTAAAAAAACTGACAAAAATAATTCTCTACTGAGAGAAATTATGATGAAACTCTCACTATTGCATCATTAAACATCCAATTTGTAAACAAACCATTTCTTAAAAACCCAGAACGTAAAATTATGAACATGTAGTCCCTTTTAAAATATTGTTTATCATTGGATTCAATAGTCTGATGTCACGTCGCCCAGCAACGGCGGCCATCGTGGTTCTACACAAAGAAAATAGGTACTTTTTATTTTTCATGCTGGCTAGAACTTTTCATATGTCTTGTGATCAAAATGTGTAAAAGTCAAAACATGACCAGATTTATGTTTTTTTTTTTCCTCTCGATACGCTTTTATGCTAGTCGGAGAAATATTTCATAAGGGCGTCCGCCATTGTTCCAATAGTTTAGAGGCAGTTACTAATTTACCATGCCTCATTACGAGGGAAGTGGCGTTACGACTGTTGAAGCGTATTAGCGAAAATGTTTACATTTGGGTGATCTGACGATCGTCTTGTACAGATTCAAGGAAAACATCTGTTCCAACAAACATAGCTGCTGTTCGTTCAATGAACCTGATGATGTATCGATCAACTCACAATTTATGATTCAAGTGTTGAGTAAAATTAGAACTCAATTTAATGACAAGACATTTTTTCGACCTCTTAAGAAAACTCCATGGGTCTTTTTAATTGGGCACGACAGATATTTTCTGCATTTCATATCTTATGCAGGGTGGGTTTTTAAAAAAATCATTACTACCCGAAAAATAATTGAAATGGCTTAAAGACTAGAAATGATAGAAACATCAAGTTTTTAAAAATAGTTTTCCATCACTATTCAAGTATTTTTGTGGTGAAAATTTCTGGAAATGCTATAAGCCGTTACAATACAGTCGCACTTTTGGAAATAAGGGAGAAATTTGACTCAAGTGACAATTTTAACGGAAAAATTATAGATTAAAAAAAAATTTTAATGCGTCAAAAATTGCTTCGAGTCAAATTTCTCCCTTTTTACAAAATGTGGGACTGTATTGAAACGGCTTATTGTATCTTCCTGAAAAAAAACATGAATAGGAATAGAAAACAATGAAAATACTAGATGTTTTTTTAAAATAATTTATTGTGTTTAAGCTATTGCAAATCTTTATCCGTCAGTAATAACAAAAAAAAAAAAAAAACAAAACAAAAAAACCCCCCAAAAACCCCGAAAAAAACACCTGAACATTTCGGTCACTTATCGTAGAATTCTTTATCAATGTTGAAAGAGGAAAATGGTTGGTTTAAGTTAATAAATTGATTTCATTCAAAATAGTGAGAGGAACTACTAAATGGCATCGATTCTAAAGCAAGTACTCCCATCACATTGTCACATTCGCTAACCGGAAGATTGACACATGACCCAGGTCCAAAAAAAAATGAAATGATGGCGTCTGATTTCGATGAGATTTGAAGAAACAAATTTGATTTTTACAAATAAAATCATCACGATGTCTAATCAATCTCATAGTACACGCAAACCATCTTCACACCTTTTATAAACACAATGCAACGTTTGGTCCAGTGGTTTCGGAGCATTGGTGTTTCCAAAAAAAAAAATCTAATTTGCCAAGAATATAGTATAACAAGACGATACGAGAGAAAAGCAGAGTTAAGTTACTTACCGCTCCGGTCTGCCATGCAGCAATCTTTGACAACTGTTTGATGTGATGTCCCAGAGGACATGCCGACGTCATGCGCAGAGTCAAAGCGTCATCTCCAAAAGTGGGCACCAGGCGTTGTCCGTCATCCTGCAGGTCAACCACATTAATGTCCACCCCATAAAACTCGCCTTTGATATTGTGCCATTCCCCCGTGCCGGCGCTGAGGTATTCCACCTCTGAGCTAATCAGTCTCCGTCCGAAGATGGATTTGATCGGTAATACTGCAGTAATGAACAAAAGGGAGAAATGGTTGGGGGGGGGGGGGGGGGTAGGAATCACATTAATCTTTATGTTTTATGTTTTTAAGGGTATTACAGGTGCTTGGGACACTGTTAGGGCATTCTAGGACTAGTAAACAGGAAGATGTCAAATTAAGAAATCAAGGAGCAGGCACCAGTGTAAGATAAAGAACTGAACAAGTGTGTATGAAATGTACCAGACAAAGCAAGAAAGAAAAATAGAAGAAAAAAAACCCCATCCCAAACAATCAATCTACCTCGACTGGGGATCGAACTCCAGACCTTCTTTCTTGCTTTGCCCGGCACCTTTCATACACACTTGTCATGTTAAGATCTTAAACAGGAAGATGATAGGGAAAAGATGTAGGTATGAAGTTGAAAGCATTGAAGAAAACGGAAGACATGGGTTCTAATAGGGAACAGAAGATTCCATGATCAGAATCCACCGATGAGCCTAGTTTGACATTATTTAACTCTCTCCTTACCGATCATTTTCAGTATTTTCCCCAAAAATAGCAGGCTTACCCAGCAGAAAAATGAACTTTTTAAAAAGTCAAACAAGCACTATACAAAACAACTTTATGTTCTTATTAATTAAACAAAGATCATTGTGATGTACAAAATAAATCTGAATAAGAGAAAAAATGTATATTGTGTCGGAAAAAAAACGTGACGATTCTGCTGTAGGTACGTGGTATGGAGAGGGTTAAAACTCCAATAGGCACACACACACACACACACACACACACACACACACACACAAAGAATCCCGCTATGGAGGATATACTTAAATGTTTATAAAGTACAATCTTATAGATAATATGCGCTTGGCTAAGAAGCTCATAACATTGCCATCCGGAAGTATAACGGACCAAGACACAAAACGGTGTGTATCCATGAACGTTTATAGTCGGGTTAATCCAGTTCAGTGAGCATTACTTATAAACGCGGATGGCAAAAAACAATAACAAAGACCCGAGTGACGTCATCTGCATACTATCTATATAGTTTTCTAAATCACTAATGATAATAAATAGAACATAATGGCAACAGAGAGGTGATTAACAAATTTAAAAAAAATATCATCTCTCAAAAAAGGGAGACCTACTAAAAACTTGATGGTTCCCCCAAGTCGGCTTTGCGGTCTTGTGGTATGAACCCCATCTTTGGATCGGAGGGTCCAGGCTTCGAGACCGACTCTGAGCGGCGAATTGTCAGTTGAGTCCTTGGAAAAGGCTCTTTACTCACATGCTCTCACTGTACTAAGGTGTAAACTGGTACCTAGCCGTTAACAGCGTTGTTTCTATGGGAAAAAATAAAATTGCCTAACTAACAGGCGTTGTCATGTCGTGTCTCGACCTTCATTTACGTTACGTGTTTCTTTTGGCTAGGGGCACCGTGAGAAGCATTTTCAGCACAGTGGATAGTGGATATTATTAGTGGATATTGCGCTGTATAATAATAGCTCTTATTTTATTTTTATTTTTTTTTCTTAAAAAAAAATGTGTCTGCAATTCTCTGGTCTCTTTATATATATTTGCAAAAGGAAAATGTATGTCTTTGTAAACGTATGGCGGCTCAAACTCACTTTTGTATCGGGCATTTCCCATCCATCTGTTTTTCTCACAGACATGCATGATGTCCCCCATCAGTCCGAAGCAAGCCAGCAAGCCGCTGTATCTCTCTAGGTGACCCCCTTGGTGGATGCTGACTAGATTGGTGGGACAGGTCTCACCTGCGTGGGGAGATAATAAAATCATGTTATCATTAGTCGTCATCGTCCTCATCAACATCATCCTCGTCCTCCTTCCCATCATCATCATCATCATCATCATCATCATCATCATCATCATCATCATCATCATCATCATCATCATCATCTTCATCATCTTCGGCGGCTTCTAATGGTTTGGTCTCTTCTTACACAACAATTTTATGACGTGTGGTGAGTCGGCCCGATAGCTTCGTCACAATACAACAATTGACCAACTCTGCTCTACCGTTCAGCAAAACATCATCTTTCAACTAAGAACACAACACATACAGCTCAACAGCCCTTTAAGCAAAATTACAAGAGAAACATCCCCTTCCTCTTTACTCACCGTACTCAGGTGTAAAATGAGTACTTGGCCGTTTACAGTGTTGTCTCTGTCCTAAAAAAATAATATAACATCGCCTAACAGGCGTCATGTCCCGTCCTAAATGTTAAATGTTGATGTTGGCCAGGGACCCGTCGTAAAGCGCTTTGAGCACATTTAGTGGATATTGCACTTTATTATAAAAGCACAAGGTCAAGTATTCGTGTCCCTTCTGTCACCATCCCAATGAAACAGTAACACTTCAGTAACACTTGCTTGAGTGCCAACATCTTGAAGACCTGAGATGCACATTCCTCCCACCAAATCGAAGCATCAGTAACTCACTGTATAGTCACCTGGAACAACTACAAAAGACGTCTAACTTCAACGTCATGGAACAAGACCGAAGGGCAAGAGCTCAGGTGGTCGCTGGTTAGGACAAGTAAGTAAGTTCGGGCTCTTTGCCTCAACGTGTACATGTGGGGCAGGTGGAAAGTCCCCACTGATGAAGGGTGGCTGCTTTCGACAGGTTCTAAACACTTCTTTTGTTTGCAGCCACTCAGTGCCTCCTCTTGCTGGTACAGAAGCCTGACAACTTCTCTCAGTTTCGAGAAAACTACCCCCCCCCCCCCCCACACACACACTCACACACAAGGTACAGTATTTTCCATGTCGACGACAGCCTTTTAACATCGAAAACTTGGCGGTACAGATAACTGTCCTGGAAACACTGTCAAGATATGTTGAGCGTGACTCTGGGCGGATAGGTGGTAAAGATCGTAAAACCCTCGCCCCACGTAACGTCCCGGGGAAAGCACTTGATACGCATTACCTCACTTGACTGAGTGAATGGGTATTTAACTATAGGCGGTGCGGGTATTGCAAGAGTGGTAAAAAAAGGGAGCCTATCGGGCAACTTGCACAGTATAAGACAGTGGCATGCAGCCTGTAGAGATGAAGCATGGAGAAACGCGTTGCGCAAAGACAACCTGTAAATGCATAATATAACCTTGCTACTGCTGCCACTACTACTACTACTACTACTACTACTACTACTACTACTACTACTACTACTACATCTACCACCACCAGCAGTAACGCCATCACAATCATCATCATCATCATCATCATCATCATCATCATCATCATCATCATCAATATCATTATCACCATCATTGTCTTCAATATCATTATCGCCACCACCAGCACCACCGCCACCACACTCATAACCATTTTATTTATCATTACTATTATGACTGCTGTTAACAACAAAAAAAAGCTGATGTCACGTACATACAATTTGCCCCATCAGCATCGTCTTGCAAACAGCAGTTACAGCGACAAAGCAACGCCATTAACACCACCCCTGATGGTAATCAACATCATCACCATATCATCAACGGCATCATCATTATTCTTATTATCATCAAAGTCCGCGACATTTCTCATTCCCACTGATAATATCATATTTTATGTCTAGATAACGCATATTGCACAAACCATAACTTTCTCTCTACCCCCCCCCCCCCCCCTCATCTCATTAAAAATTTCTCCCATCCCGCCACCTCTCTCTACGCCCGTCTAGTTCTAGATTTTTCCTTTCCGTATTCTCTTTGCCCGCACCCGACCTATTTAGTATTACGAAAAACTCGTAGAATTACAATTTTTATATATTTTTTTTGACTCCGGATGCAGAGCTTTAAAAGGTGTCTTTGATTCAGTAAATTTAATCTTACTGAAATAAGAAAGTGTCATTACTGAGAACCTATACTAAGAGGCTATGTGGTCTTATGGTATGGTATGGTATGCCACTCGCTTTTGGATCGCAAGGTTCTGTGAGTGGGTTCGAGCCTCGCTCGGCGCAAAGTTGACTCCTTGAAAAAAGGCTCTTTACTAACATTCTATGATCGTACTCGGGTGTAAAATGAGTACCCGGCCGTTAACAGTGTTGTCTCTGTCGGGAAAAATTGTGATATGACGCCTCATAAGAGTCGTGTCTCGTTCTATATGTTACTTGTTGCTGTTGGCCAGGTACTAGGCTTCTTCACGCATTGAGCACGTTTAGGGGAGATTGCGCTATACAAAAGCTTAATTTTATAAATATTCAGGACTTTGCAGCACTTTTTGGTCATGCTGAGGACAAAATGCAATTTGTAAAGCTAAAGCCATTTTTATGATGAATTATAATCCCCCCCCCCCCCCCTCGGAAGCTACAGATTTCTGAAATTTCAAGTTGGCATTCCCGGTCTACACCAATCTCCATCTCCAACTCCAAACACATCAGAATACCGTCTACCTTTCTCTAAGCGTGAAATGAAAAATGATTATTGGGAAATAATGACGGATGATTCTTGAGAGGTGATAAATAAATTTTTACCATTTCCATTTATATATATCTTATAATATATCTTATTATTTTTATTATTATTCTCTCAACTGGTTCTGGAGTAGTCATCAATCATGAATTCTATCTATCTTCCTATCTCAGTGAATTCCAGACATGTTTAGTTTATGACTTATCCAAGTGTTGTTTGTTTTTTTTTTTTTTTTTTTTTTTTTTTTTTTTTTTTTTTTTTTTTTGTTATACCACAGAAAAGAAGAATTTTAAAGATAGTTGATCCCAGGATACGGCGGTTATGCAGGTTACTAGGCCTTAGATGGACAGTAACATATTATCTTGCTACCATTTGTACACTTTACTACACTTCTTTACTTTTAACTAGATTACCGCCGTACTTTGCAAAGACACGTATTTAAAAATTTGGCCAGAAAAATCGTCATTCAAATATCGATCGATTTAAATGACCCTCATCTTGGTAAAAACGCTCAAACCGACCTCGCGAGGTCCCAGGTTTGAGGTCTGTCTCTCTCTCTCTCTCTCTCTCTCTCTCTCTCTCTCTCTCTCTCTCTCTGCCGCAAACTCTCAAACCTGATACTGGCTTGAGATCCCAGATTTAAAACTACTTTTGACAAGATGACGGATTATGTTTTGCGATAAACTAGCGTCCTATTCAAAGGATGGAGCAATCAATTTCTATAATCCGTTTCACGCTACAGAAACCGGGATAAACTCCGGCTCATGGAACTAATTAATGTCTCTGTAGGACTACTGCATGTAGTACACACGCAGATGGTATGTTAAGCTATTGATATCATCAATATTTCAAGGACGAGTTATCTGGCACAAATTTCATATCCGTTTTGCTTTATTTCCATATTAAGACACTAGGGAGCAGGCACCCGGTGATATGAACAAGAGTGTATGGGGAAAAAAAGGAGTCCTTCAGAGCCACCAGGGCATGGAGTCGGAGTTTATCCCAGTTTCTTTTTTTTTTTTTTTTTAAGTGTTTTACGGCGCTTGTAACACATTTAGGTCATATCAGCGCCAGTAAAAAAAACTGAAGAAAATGGGATAGTAAAAAGTTCTAGAATTACAATTAAAGCACCCAAGGAAAAGTAACTGGGAACAAATAGGGATCAGATGTAAATTCCAAGAGCATACCACCAATGCACTTAGTTTGAGATCACCTATAAGTCTCATCCGGACACAAGCACAAAATCAAACAAAGAGGAATACACTCAAATTCTTACTATACATTCAAAATAACAAATATATTAATACATAACAGAGAGATGATTTACAAGGAAAAAAACTATCATCTCCCAAAACAATAACTATGCATTTGACTATTTCCCTCCCATCTCGGACTCCGGCCAGGGCCAGGACAAAACCAAGTAACCTCATTCCAAGGCAAAGACAGAAAGCATGTTGGAAAACAGTTATAAGGGGATAGACACAGTATGTAACCCCCCCCCCCCCCCTTACCCACTATGGGAGGTCAGGAACCCCACCCAGTATCCCGGTTTCTGTAACGTGAAACGAACAATAGCAACAAGTAAATAGATTAATTTAAAAAATAAATAAAAAGTATTCAGTTTTCACCTTTGATAATCTTGATGGCCGAGTGTATGGGGTCCACGAAACCATAGCGGTACAGGGACATGTAGTTTCCGGTTCCGCCCGGGATGATTCCAACTGGGCAAGAAATCGGCAGGACCGAACAGTCCGGGTCATCGGGGTTGATCCCGGACATCTGTTGCTGACGAAGAATCAAAGCAGTCATCACCTCCGAGTAGAAGCCGTCCCCGCCAACGACAATGACCCTGTGGATGAATGAACGAAAGGCACAATATAGATAAGGCTTCAATAGTCTGATGTCACGTCCACCCATCTCCATCTGAGCTAAGCTGCTAAGCTGTCACGAGGCATAATCCAAAAAGTACAGTCACTTCCTGGTGACGGATTATATACGAAACAAAGTAATTCTTCTCCTTCAAGTACCAAGTCTGTGCCAGTTATCGGTGATCATGGTACGCCATTCATCTCTCTGATCGGATAACCTCAGAAAAATAATATTACTCTTCTCTTTCCTTGTCACCCACTGTTCAAACTATTCAAACGCTTTTTTAGGTCTACCTTTAATCTTTTTACCTTCTATCTTTCCTGTGAGAACAAGATGTTCAAATACATTTATGTAGATTTAGGTGCCCCAAAAATTGCATTTGTCTTTTTCTTATTGTATGAATAAGTAACCTTTTAGTTTCAGCTTGCTCCAAAACTTCTTCAATAATTTTCTTCTCTGTCCATGAGATTCTTAACATCCTTCTAAGAAACCACATTTCTGATGCTTCCAGGTTCTTTCTTGTGTCTTCTGTAATTGTCCAACTTTCACAGCCATATAATAATACTGACCATACATAGGGTTCTTCGAAACCCTGTTTTGTTGTCATTGTGATATAATAAACATATTAATAGTTGTTACAATTGATCTGCGTAACAAACAAAAATACAAGACACACGGAATTTTGCTTTGTATACTCCAGGAAATATACAAAGGCAAAGGTCGACTCGTTGGCTGTATCGTGATAAAAGGCAAGAATGTGAAACAACAATACGGATTTTAATAGGATTCAATAGTCTGAAGTCATGTCCGCCCAGCAACCAGCAGCTTGGGTTTTCTTCTAGACAAAGAAAATCGGTACTTTTTATTCTTAAAGCAGGCTGGAACTTTTTAACACGTCATGTGATCAGAATGTATAAAAGTCAAAACATGATCAGATTTATAATGGTTTTCTTCTCGGGATACACTTTTATGCTCGTCGGAGATGTATGTCATACGGGCGGTGGTGGAGATAAGGGCGTCCGCCATTGTCCCGATAGTTCAGAACCAGTTACTATGCGTCAATACGAGGGAAGTGACGTCACGACTGTTGAACCCTATTTCGGGTAGAAACAAAACACGATCCGATTTTGGAAGGTTCGGGAATTTTCTTCCATCTTGCTTTGGCATAGCTGTGGTTGGGGCAATGATTTGTTTTTAATGCGTAGACAAGACTAAACTCTCAGGAATTTAATGTGCAGGTGTTCAATTCCCAGTAGGGCGCTTATGGCGGAATTTATTCCTGCCTCTATTGGGATTTAATGAACAACAGCTAAAAGTTAAAATATACGTGTCCCGCGGTAATATCCGTGTTAAGAAAATTGAAAAAGATGATTGTTTCGTTTCATATCTTTATAGCGGAACAAGATTAAATACGCATGCGCGGAGTTCATAACATAGATGAGTCTTAACGACGCGCCGTGGTCTCGATTATTCTCTTTTATAGACTGATTACGATTATTCTCTTTTATAGACTTGATTACTAAAATGAAATACTGGAAAAAAAGAGAAATAAAATAATTTTTAAATGGGTAAGTTAGGTAATGAATTCTTAAACTTAATTAATTTTTCGGCCTTGGGGGTTCTAGAATTAAAGTATGCAAGGCAGACCAAAGGAGAAAAATCCAAATTAAGAAAGTACAAGGAGCAGGCACCGGTGCAAGATCTGAACAAGTGTGTATGAAACATGCCAGACAGACAAAGCTAGAACGAAATATACAAGAAAAGTAAATTTAAAAAAATCCCCAAAACATCAGTCAACCTCGACTGGGGATCGAACCTCAGACCTTACACCACAGAGACTCCTCTCGATCCCCAGTCGAGGTCCACTGATTTTTGGAGATGGGTTTTTTTTTTTTTTTTTGGTATTTTTCTTTTTTGCTTTGTCTGGTAAATACTAGTATTTTTTTTTTTTTTTTTTGGTATTTTTCTTTCTTGTTTTGTCTGGCACCTTTGATACACACTTGTTCAGATCTTTATCAGGCCAAAGCAGACACGGCGAAGGACCGTGGAGAAGTTTGTGACCGCTGAGTTACAGTTCTCCGGCGGGTCTCTGCGTGGACTGGCTTGTTACAGAGACTAGTGGACATGTTGCATGCCTACCGTTTACGTAAAGATCTGACAAATTGTGTATTGGGCAGTGCCAGACAAAGCAAAAAAAGAAAAATAGAAGAAAAATATAACATCCCATTGCCGGGTAATCTCTATCTGTCTATCTATCTATCTATCTATCTATCTATCTATCTATCTATCTATCTATCTATCTATCTATCTATCTGTCTGTCTGTGTCTATCTATCTATCTATCTGTCTTTCCATTTATCCATCCATCCATCCATCTGTTTATCCATCCATCCATCTATCTGTCTATCCATCCATCCATCCATCCATCTATCCATCCATCCATCCATCCATCTATCCATCCATCCATCTCTCAATACTCTAAAGTACATTCTCTCTTTCGTCCACCATTACTTATCATTGTTTACCTAACACGACCTAAGAAGGAAGACAACGATTTGAGTATTGTATTAAGACACTTGCAAAATTGGCTTTAATAATAATAATAATAATAATAATAATAATAATAATAATAATAATAATAATAATAATAATAATAATAATAATAATAATGATGATGATCCGGAATGCCTAGAAATTTGATCGTCGACATGGGGAGGGGGGGGGGGAGGGAGAGGAATTGGGGGATCTTTGAGTGCCACTAACGACTTCCAGGTACCTCAAAAGGCCCTTGATATTTGTTCACGAATGCCAGGAAGTCAATCGGTTCTACAATAACAATAAGCAAGACCACATGCGATTCATATTTTATAAAAGTATGAACAAAAGGGTTGAAATAATCTATAAGTACTCTGTAAGTGAACTTGTTATCTCCCTTATTTCACAAGAAACAAGGAGGAGGAGGAGGAGAAGGAGGAGGAGGAGGAGGAGGAGGAGGAGGAGGAGGAGGAGGAGGAGGAGGAGGAGGAGGTGGAGAAGAAGAAGAAGGGTTGAAGTGGGAAGGGGGGGGGGGTTCTTTCTTTTTGTTTGTTTATTTGTTTGTCTGTTATTTTTGTGTTGTTTTTTTTTGTGTGTGTGCATGAAATATCGCATTTAGATATAATAACAATAAATGATGCCCATAACAATTTGGATTATCGGACCTGCAATTAAGTACACGTTGGCACAGTCACTGTCATAGCATTGCTCGTGACGATGACATAATATTATTATTATTATTATTATTATTATTATTATTATTATTATTATTATTATTATTATTATTATCATCATCATCATTATTATCACTACTATCATTATTATTAATTAATTATTTTATTATTATTATTATTATTATTAATTATTTATTATTCTTCTTCTTATTATTATTAATATTATTATTATTATTATTATTATTATTATTATTATTATTTATTATTATTATTATTATTATTATTATTATTATTATTATTATTATTATTATTATTATTATTATTATTATTATTATATTATTATTATTATTATTATTATTATTATTATTATTATTATTATATTATTATTATTTATTATTATATATTATATTAATTAAATATTACTATTATTTTATTATTATTATTGTATTCACCCATCTCCGCCAAAAATAACTGTTCATAGATTACGTTCCGTTTATCCATAGATCAAGGGTTTCAAGAACAAACGTATCTTTATTAGCCCTAGAAAAGCTGAACTATCGTTCGAAATGTCACCACCCAAATATAAACAAATAATTATTTCCGGTAATAGGGGGGCGGGGGCACTGAATGATACACTTGGAGGGGAAATTGTGCGCGTGCGCGGAAGTGAATGAGATGACTATTTGTGCATATTATGTGTGTATCTCAGAATGTAAACACACCTGTAGTTAATGAAATATTATGTAACTGCATAGAGAGAGAGGTAAAAATAACCAAAAAGAAGAGCAAGATTTCCAAAAGAGCCCGAAGGGGTCGCCGTACTTCAGCAATGTTTCTTTTCTTTTTAAAAATTTTTAATTGTCTGGCTTTTGGTGTGTTTAAAAAAAAATATATATATCCTGCCTTACGTCAGATAGGTCCAAATATTAATCTAACACGAATCCCTTTCTAAATAGCACTTTTAACCGTAATATATATATATATATAATATATATATATATATATATATATATATATATATATATAATTATATAATATATATATATAATATATATATATAGATATATCACGATCGACAATCAGGTACTCATTCATAACTGGGTCCAGGTAATAATGACTGCAGCAGTTTGCGATCGTTGCCACCTACCTGATCATTCAACGATCGATCACGTGCACAGCTGATTATCCATCGATGACTTACAGACATTTGACTTCATTCAAAAAACATTTGTGCGGCTATGCGGTTCTTGTGTTATGACACTCGCTTTCGGATCGGAAGGTCCTGGGTTCGTGCCTCGCTCGATCGACGCATACTTGAGTCCTTGGAAAAAGGCAATTTACTCACGATCACATTCTCTCACCGTACTCAGGTGTAAAATGAGTACTTGGCCGTGACCAGCGTTGTCTCTGTCCTGGGGGGGGGGGGGGGGGAAATGTAATTTCGCCTAACAGGTATCATGTCCCGCCGTTCTACATGCTAGGGATTGCTGTTGATCAGGGGTACCCCTTGTAAAGTGCTTTGAGCACGTTTAGTGGATACTGCGCTATATACAAGCTCAAGTTTAAAAACAAACAAACAAACAAAAAATAATTAAAACACACCGACAACTAGGTGTCAACTGGGTGCAAAATCATACAAGACTCGCTAATTTATAGAAGGTGAAAACATTGTTTTAAACCTTTCGTAATCTCCCCCGTAGAACTAATATGTTTATAGAGCGCCCTCACATTTTTGCGAAGACCTTTCGGCGTTCCCCCCAAAGGACAACATCTACAAACACTGCCGTGATTAAGATCCTCTTCGTCGAGAGCTTTGCCATTTCGAGGCTGCCCGCGGACTATTGTTTTCAAGTGGGGCTTCCCCAAACACATGTCAACCATTAAACTTCAAACCTTCCTTCCATCAAGTCTCCTTCGATTTAGCCTTCTCGTTTTTCATGGCTTCAAAATTATTCTCACCTTTTACTAACGCCGATATGAATGTGGTTACTTCTCTCTCTCTCTCTCTCTCTGTCTCTCTCTCTCTCTCTCTTTCTCTCTCTCTCTCTCTCTCTCTCTTTCTGTGTGTGTGTGTGTGTGTGTGTGTGTGCGCGCGCGTGTGTGTGTGTGTGTGTGTGTGTGTGGTAACAAAATTTCACATCTTTTTACAACAAACACAGTTTATTGGGGGTTGTTTTTTTATAGGTTATGTATTGTTAACCCTCACAGGTGCAAATAAGTTGGTATGTTGTATGACGTAAAATTGAGTGTCTCTCTACTTCTTCTCCTCCTTGGTCTCTGTCACTCAATTCTACCTGGTTACCATTTTTGGGTATGCCATGAGCCAACCTATAGCTCAGTTGGTAGAGCACTCGCTTCACAAGCAAACAGATCGAGATCAATTCCGGGTGAAGTCGAGAATTAATTTTTCTGATCCCTCTAGTCCACACAGCAGTAAACTCCGGTTCCACGGTTCTAATGCTGGGTTAGGACCGGTGAGTTTTTTGTTGTTGTTTTGTTGTGTTTTTTTTTTTTTTTTTTTTTTGGTTTGTTTATTGATGCTCTGCACAAAACCATGTTTAACATAGAACGTTTATAGTCTTGATTGATTGATAGCAGCATTTAGTGAGAATTACTCATAAAAATGGCTGGCTAAAAAAAAACCCCAAAAAACCAACAATTTGGAGCAGAGTGACGTCATCAATTTCGATCATTCTATTATTGTATTTGAAAATAGGTATCAGAACTACTGTAATTTATACCACCGGTTAAAGCTGGAACGAAATCCAATTCTTTGGCATTTTCTCCTGGCTGTCTCTGACGGTATTATTACAACAGCAGGCGACTAATCATTGCAACAGCAACAAAAATACCCCCCCCCCCCCCCAAAAAAAAAAAAAATCAAACGATTCTACAATTGCGCCATTTATTTAATGAATAATTAACACCCTGAACGACGCCGACTTCAAACAATGAGAACCCCTCATTTGGAACATTTACACGATAATCAAGACTACAACTTCTTATAATATTATTATTAATATTGTTATTTAATTTGCTTTCCTGGAATGCCGCAAATAACGACTATAACTATAATATTATACGAATCCATGGCAATCAGTAATGCCAAATTTAAATGCATTGTGAATGCTGCTCCTTCATTATTACCGCATGGCGACAAAACATATTCCATAATAATAATAATAATAATAATAATAATAATAATAATAATAATAATAATAATAATAATAATAATAATAATAATGATAATAATATTATTATTATTATTATTGTTATTATTATTAATAATAATAATTTTAAAAATCTAAATTTAAAAAATCAAAAATTGGCAAAAAAAAATTGTTTCTAATACGATCCATCAAAATTCTAACTAAAAACTTGCCGTTTGTTTGTTTGTTTCTTTGTTTTTAAAGACTTTTACGGTCCTCGCGACACTTAATACTTTTAGGCTATTTCTGTACCATTAAAAATAAAATAAAGAGAAAGATGAGCGAGGGAAAGTTGCAGATTTACGGGTGATACAAATGGGACGAGCAGACCTGCCAACTTAAAAATCATAAGATAAAGTTTGCTGCTCGAAGCTCAAAGAAATAATAAATAACAAAGTGAAAATGAATGTAAGCTTCAATTTAATATACGAAAATAGATTTAAAATGGACGTTTCGGGTTTCCCCTTTATCAGCAAAACGGGATAATAAGTGAAACGCTACAGACGAATGAGATAAATGTAGTTTCGTTATTGGGGGAAAAAAATAATATATATTTTTGCGGCGGTGGTGGGTGCGTTGTAATGAGATATGACGGATACATGTCATACTGGCGAACAGCTAAGATTTCACTCGTGTTTCTACTGGAAAAATAAATTAATGCCACTAAAAGCGCCACCCGGCAAATTTCACGACAGGAAGTACAGTAAAGTAACCCTCTTAAACGTCACGCATCATCATCATCATCATCATCATCATCGTTGCCAACGTAAACAAACAAACAAAATGACGGCGGGATAACTAATTGTGTGAAACGCAAAATGAAAGGAAGGAGTTAAGTGTTTTTTATAATTCTGTATATTATGTTTTATAAGTTAAATAACTCTTGCAACACTTTTAGGTCATTTGAACGCATAAGAGATGGAATATGCTAGACAACATAACAGGAGAATGGTGTGCCTGGGAAATAAGTGGGGAAAGGGGAATTAATCGGCAGAGCTGCCAACCCTTATCTACACAACGACAATAGGCTTCAACAGTCATGACGTCACTTCCCTCGTAATGACGCATGGTAACTTAGTAGCTGGCTCTAAACTATCTGAACAATGGCGGACGCCCTTATGAAATATTTCTCAGTCGAGCTTAAAAGTGTATCCAGAGGAGAAAAACATTTGACTTTTATACATTCTGATCACATGACATATGAAAAGTTCTAGCCAGCATGAAGAATAAAAAGTACCGATTTTCTTAGTTTGTAACCACCCTGCTCGCCGTTGTTGGGCGACGTGACATCAGACTATTGAATCCAATCACAGCCCGATGCATATTTACCTACATGACGAATCCGGTAAAGACCGGTATCCTAAAAGACTCCAGAACACTTCATCAATATATATTATCTTTCAACTAAGAATACAGCACATACACGCTCAACAGCAATCTAAGTAAAATTACAAAAGACAAAAGACACGCCCCTTCCTGCCCCTTATGTCAACATCCCAATGAAACAGTAACACACCATTTATTACTTGATTGTCAACCTCTTGAAGACCTGAGATGCACATTCCTCCCATCAAATCCAAGCATCAGTAGTAACACACTATATTATAGTCACCTGGAACAACTACAAAAGACGTCTAACTTTTACGTTATGGCACAAGACGGAAGGGCTAGACAGAGCTAATCTTTTCGCTGGTTTGGATAAGTAAGTAGTACCTACACATTGGAATAATTATAACACAGAAAAGCGGAATTTAAGTTATGTTTAAAAAAAAAAAAAAGAAGCAGAATCGCTCACCGGAACTCGCAGTGGTACGGCATTCAAGAACAATACCTAGACAAGCGAAGGAAGGGGGCTACCTACCAGATTCCCTACAAACGGTCCGCAACTCTGCTGTTTAACAGTAGAAGCAATTGCTGATTACTAATTATAAATATAGCAGTTTTAATATGATACTTTGAAATTTATCTAAAATGTTATGCATTATTTTAAAAAATATTAATTTGTTTTATTTTTGTTTGTTTGTTTTTTGTTTGTTTGTGTGTGTGTGTGTGTGTGTGTGTGTGTGTGTGCGTGTGGGCACGTGAGTAACGTGTGCATGTGGTATGACTCAATTATTACTAACCCCCAATTTGCTCACAGTGGACACCATGGGCGATTCCTGTTGACATCGAGCGTTTGCAGTTTGATGGATTATCGAAATCTGTCTCCATGCATCGAATGTCGCTCGATAGGGCGTAATTTGTCATTTTTAAAATAATTTTTCTTTCATCATCTTGCATAGTTTTATATTGATTAACTGAACGGGCATACGCATTTCTTTGGGGAGAGGGGGGGGGGGGGGGGGGGACTTTATGGATCTCATTTTGATAATGAGAAATTAATCAAGGTGATTTGACGCCCTCTTTCAATCTTTTTAAGGGGGCGCTTTTGATATTTATGGTCGGTTTTTATGTCGCTTACACTTAAAACAAAAAACAGTCATTACCCTTAATTCTAATAAGAAACAGGTTGACATAGATTGATTCACGACTGAAAGCAAGCGGTAAACAGACGCACGTGCGATGCTAAAAAATTCATTTCGCAAAGCATACAGTCTGGAAAACAGAAGAGATGGAAGGTGGGGATGGGTGGTGGGAGAGCGTGAGTGTGTGTTAAGGTATGGGTATTACAGTAGTGTTATAATAGTAGAAGAAGGCAATTAAGATAGCTGCGTTGAATGAGTTTGGATGGTAATTCCATAAGATAATAATAATACATTGGCAGAATGCGAGATTTTGTGCATGGATCGTAGAGGTAATTAAACGAATGCTGTATATTTATGTAGATGGCTGAATGGTTATGTGGTTGGAGAGATGATGGAAAGATGGATGGGTTGGAGGGCTGATGGATGGATGGATTGTTGGATGGATGGAAGGATTAATGGATGGATGACTAGATGGATGGGTGGGAAATGGGTGGACAGACGGATTGATAAAGGGGCGGATGAATGGATGGATGGGTGACTGGATAGATGGATGAATGAATGGGTGGTTGGATGGACGGATGAATGAATGGATGGATAATTTGATGGATGGATGGTTGAATGGATGGATGGATAATAGGATGGGTGGATGGAGGCATGGATGAATGAATGGAGGAAAAGGCGAACGGATGGATGGACGAACGGCTAGATGAATGGATATTTGAATGATTGACTACATTTATGGATGTAGTCCGGGGTTTCAGAGATTTTGCCAAGATGCCGGTCATTTTAATTAACCAATATTTCAAGAACGAGTTGTTTTCTGGTCAATCTTTTAGACACGCGTTTTTTCCAGAGTACATCAGAGAAGCCGATAACAGCATTGATGTCCCAGGAACAGGTGAATAAATCTTGAATATGACATGTTTTCTGTCCGAAATTGACGATAAAGTAAAATGATAATATCATCCATCACATTCAAAAGTGCGGCTGTGTGGTCTTGTGGTAAGACACTCGCTTTCGGATCGGAAGGTTCTGGGTTCGAGTATCGCTCGGCGCATAATTGTGTCCTTGGAAAAGGCTCTTTACTCACAATATCTCACCGTATTCAGATGTAAAAATAAGTACTTGGCCGTGAACAGCGTTGTCTCTGTCCGAAAAAAAAAATGTAATATCGCCTAAGAGGCGTCGCCACGTCTCGTCCTATTTGTTAAGTGTTCCTGTTGGCCAGGGACTCTATGTAAAGCTCTTTGAACACGTTCAGTTGGGAATTATTGCCCTATATTAGAAAAGCTCAATTATTTTTTTTAATGTGTTTTGTCAACAAACAGCAGAGTAGGCTACGAAAGGATGGCAGGTTGGTTGCTGAGTGGGTGGGTGGGCCATGACTGGATCTTCTCCATGGAATCGAATCCGCTGACGTGCCATGCCAATGTTAGCTAGCAGGGGGCGCCTGTAGCACGTTGAGGGATCTCATTACCACTCACCTTCAGACCCCCATCAAGAATCAACATCACGACGGCCAGGGGAACAGTCAAATCAATCAGGAGCCGTAATGATGCTATGTGGATTGCTGGCTTGGGACAGGTGAAGTCAACCATCCCGCTTTCATCACCCCCCCCCCCTCCCCCCGCCTCACTCACACACACACACACAAATCTTATGATTGACCAATGCAGTCCAGCCGAGACTGACCTTTGCATTTTAAAGGATTTAATGGTAGATACCTCCGCCGTGACTAAAAGTTAAGCGCTTTGCTTGAGATGTTTGGTCCATTGAAAGCGTTCAACAAATGTCGTCTATTATTGATGTTATCATCATCATCATCATCATCATCATCATCATCATCATCATCATCATCATCATCATCATCATCATCTTTATTATTATTATTATTATCATCATCATCATCATCATCTCATCATCATCATCATCATCATCGTTATTATTATTATTATTATTATTATTATTATTATTATTATTATTATTATATTATTATTCATTATTATCATCATAATCATCATCGTCATCGTTATTATTATTATTATTATTATTATTATTATTATTATTATTATTATTATTATTATTATTATTTATATTATTATTATCTATCATCATCTCATCGTTATTATTATTATTATTATTATATTATTATTATTATTATTATTATTATTATCATCATAATCATCATCATCGTTATTATTATTATTAATAATTTATGGTGGTTCGGTGGCTCAGGTACTAGGTACGATTTCTCGTCTTGTCATAAAAGTCAAGCAACGTTAAGCGTGGTAAGTGGCTGTTTGGGTGACAGTGATCATGAAATTTTATGGTCCCGAGTTGTGTCTCAATGGGTAAGCACCTAACACATTACCTCACTTGACTCAGGTATGAGAGAGAGAGAGAGAGAGAGAGAGAGAGAGAGAGAGAGTGTGTGTGTGTGTGTGAGAGAGAGTCTAATCAATGTTCCTATTCTGGGCAAGGCCACACAAATTGTGTGTGTTACGTATGTGCATTTTAAAGAATGGCATTTAATTTATTTTTGACACAAAGTGTTAGAAAGACGAGTTATTGTCAAGCAAAGCCATAAGTTGTCCCATCTTTCATTAAATGTTGCTGTTTAACTCACTCAATCCTAGTGATTTTTGCTACTTATCAAAATTGGAAGAAATGTATTAAAAATGAGTATGTGCATAGATAGTTTTATTCAACATGCATAAACTAAAAACATTAGCTTTGATACTGCGCCTAAATTTGATCTCAGAAAAATGAAAACGATAGGCACGGGGTAAAAGTAAATCGGGTAAACTACGGATGATATAGTCGATGTTAGGGCCTGGTGAGTAAATGGGCGGTCTGTGTCTAACTATAAGGAAAATCTTTTTTTGTTTTTTTGTTTGTTGCTTTAGGTCTCTTCCAACACAATTGAGGTTATATGAGAGACCGCTGAAACAAAAAAACAAGCAATCTAACAAAAATAGTAAAAATGTAAATCAAAATCATAACCTAAAGATATCATAAGCTAAATTATAAATAACCAAGAACAAACAGGCAGAAGATTTACAGAAAAAAAAAAAATATCCCCTGTCACAAATACAATCACAAACCAAAGAAGCAGGATAGGCTAGTAAAGAGAAGAAGAAACGACATCACTATCGGATCGTACACCCATGCGAACATCATAGGTATATGATTCAAGGGTGATGCTCCCATCCAACCACCCGCAGGAAAATCTTTCAAAACATCGTTTATGATACATGATATTTTGGTGGACAACGATATTTTATTATCTTGGAAATGCAATTTCTCAAAATATACTATGAAGGCAAACAAAACAAAAACAAAAAAACAAACCAAAAACAAAACAAAAAAAAACAACCAACCAACCAACCAAACAAACAAAAAACAAAACAAAAACAAAACAAAAACAAACCATGGTTGAATAGGGTATAGGTAAGAAAAGTGTGAAAAAAACCCCGGAAAGCTACTTTGTTTATTCTCTCAATATGTCATTTTCTAGGAGTATGGGATACTGTGTCAAGCATTTCTCAGAATCTATTCCATGAAATTGTCAGAAAATTTCCTTTCCACACTTATCAATATTGGTAATAATTTATTTATCATTTTATTTTTTTAAAGAAAGGATCCAAACTGCCCCTTGATGGAATAACTTTGAAGACATTTCTATATCTGCTTAATAAAAATAAGGGACCGAATCCACGCACACCAATAAATATGTTTATTTTCTAGGAGCAACATCAAGAGAATTCCACCCGACAACTCTGTGCCCTTTCAACTAGAATCGGGGTCAAACCTTTTCTAAATTAAATGGATGATGGCCTCTGACTCTTGAGTGAGTGCAAAAGGAAGAGTTCACGTTTATTTCCATAGTTTCTGAAATATGTGTTTGGTGTGATTGTGTACGCGTTCCTCTGAGGTCGCAAAAAGTCAAGATTGTGTCAGTTCTAAGGAACAAAGGGTGGAAAACGAAATAAATAAGAAATTTCGGAGAGATCTTCATTTCCAGGGAACGTATCTTGTTTGTTTCTCATGGAGGACAATGCTGTTTTGTAATAGGAGATGCGGTGAATAAATACATAAATATTTATGCAGGGTTGGTACATCGGAGGTTGTGTTGAATTGATTGATACGACATTCAGTTAGAAGTGAAGAGAGCAAGTTTTATGCGCTCTATCTATCGATCTATCTATCTATATATGTATCTATCTTATGTATCTATCAATCAATCTATCTATCTACCCCCCCCCCCCCACCCAATTCATATCGCACACACACACACACAAACACACACACACACACAAAATGTGAAATTACGTGCTCACGAGCGCTGTTTCTATCTGTCTATCCGACTGTCCGATACAGCTCTATCCATCCATTCCCACATCCACCCGTCTATCCACCTTAATCTCTCTCTCTCTCTCTCTCTCTCTCTCTCTCTCTCTCTCTCTCTCTCTCTCTCTTTCACTCTCTTTTTCACTCTATAAATATCTACACACACACACACACACACACACACACATACATATCTGTCTGCCTATCCGTCTAATTGTCTATCGCTCTCCCTGACCGATTGTCTATTTATCTATCTTCCAGGATTGAAATATAGAACATCGGGGACGGAAAGGAAAATGAAATAACATAGGAGCGGAAGACGAAGAAGAAGAAGAAGAAGAAAAAAAAACGTTAATGGCTGTAAAAGCAGCCATTGAAGTCTTGGAAATTTAATCTTTTTACTGGTTAAAGACATAAATAAGACAATAAATCTAAACAGATTTGCATTAAATCGGGAAGGCCTCGGGGCTCAAGAGTTGTTTAGGCAGGTGCTTCTTCATTCTTTGATAACGCATTCAAACATTCCTCCACAAGCTCATACTATCTCTTAACTAATTATAAAGCGCTATGATATAATATCTTGTTACGTTTTGGGTCTTCTTGTTCCACGACAAAGCTTGGAAGAATCTTGTTTGGTAAAGTGGCCTTTAAGAGGAAGAGGTAGAAGATGGAGGAGGAGGAGGAGGAGGAGGAGGAGGAGGAGGAGAGAGAAGAAGAAGAAGAAGAGAAGGAAGAAGAAGAAGAAGAAGAAGAAGAAGAAGAAGAAGAAGAAGAAGAAGAAGAAGAAGAAGAAGAAGAAGAAGAGAAGAAGAAGAAGAAGAAGAAGAAGAAGAAGAAGAAGAAGAAGAAGAAGAAAGAAAAAAGAAGAAGAAGAAAAGATTTGAAGAAGAGAAGAAGAAGAAAGAAAGAAGAAGAAGAAGAAGAAGGAAGAAAAGAAGAAGAAGAAAGAAGAAGAAGAAGAAGAAGAAATAGAAGAAGAAGAAGAAAAAGAAGGAGAAGAGGAGAAGTAGAAGAAGAAGAAGAAGAAGAAGAAGAAGAAAAGAAGAGAAGAAGAAGAAGAAGAAGAAGAAGAAGAAGAAGAAGAAGAAGAAGAAGAAGAAGAAGAAGAAGAAGAAGAAGAAGAAGAAGAAGAAGAAGAAGAGAGAAGAAGAGAGAAGAAGGAAGAAGAAGAGAAGAGAGAGAGAGAGGAGAGGAGGAGGAGGAGGAGGAGGAAGGAGAGAGAGAAGAGGAGAAGAAGAAGAAGAAGAAGAAGAAGAAGAAGAAGAAGAAGAAGAAGAAGAAGAAGAAGAAGAAGAAGAAGAAGAAGAAGAAGAAGAAGAAGATTTATGACGCTAAACGCCCCAAAAAAATGTTTATGGTGATATTCTTTTTTTAAATTTAGCATTTTGTATTCTTAAGTTTTAGATAGTAGATAAAAGAAATGATGTGTTATTAAACCGGCTTTTAACAGAAATCGGTAAATTATTTACCTCGAGGGAAGAAGACCTTCTAAATTCGATTTTTCGGTTATTGGTTCAATAAAATTCCCAATATCAGCCAAAATTCGCATATAATTATAATGCATATCGGGCGGATATCGCGTGAAGTAAGGTTTCATCATATCACAACGACTCCTTTAAAGTCAGTACTCCTTCAGAGCCATTAGGCCCGTGGAGCCGGAGTTTATCCCGGTTTCTATCACGTAAAACGGACAAAAGCACTCTAATGGGTCGAAAGGGGGGATCAGAAAGAGAAAAAAAAAAAAATCTCGACTGCACCCGGGATCGATTCTCGGTCCCTTTGCGTGTGACGCGAATGCTCTACTAACTGAGCTAATGGGAGCGATCTCTATTCATGTTATCGTCCAACCAGGTCATCAATCACATGATTTGTTGCTGTCCAACGATTAGATATATCTTAACACATTATGTAAACACGCTGCTTTTTTAATGAAGTTGTAAACATACCCCTGTGTCAAGCTGAACAAAATGACCAATCGTGATGTTGGATATTTAAAAAGCTGTGAACACTTTTCACTATGTGGGTCACTTTGAGCAAATTTTGCAATGTGACCAATGACCTCGAGCACATGAAAAGTTAATATAGATCGTGCCCATTCCTTACCTGAATTTTAAAAAAAAGAAAGAAAGACATATGCAAAAGGCTACATTATTAAGGTTTACTGTCTAAAAATACCAATTGTTATGAGCTGATTACGTTGATTTTTTTAAAAAGTAGTCCTTCACAGCCATTAGGTACATGGAGCCGCCCCCCCCGCAATTTATATCGCGTGAAACGGGCAATGGTAAATAAGTGTTTGCTACCTTTGGGTTATGAAACTAGTCTTTCGTAAAATATTTTTTGCAAGATCTATCAGACCCAGTACCCAGTTACTGCTCAGTAGACACACAGATACACACATACACAGAGAGAGAGAGAGAGAGAGAGAGAGAGAGAGAGAGAGAGAGAGAGAGAGAGAGAGAGAGAGAGAGAGAGAGAGAGAGAGAGAAGAGAGAGAGAGAAAAGAGAGAGAGAGAGAGAGAGAGAGAGAGAGAGAGAGAGAGAGAGAGAGAGGGGGGGGGGTCAGAAAAGAAATCTCGACTTTACCAGAGATTGATCTCTGTCCCTTTGTTGGCCTAGCAAGTGCTCTACTTGGTGGGTTGATTGCTTTAGCAAAAAAAAAAATATTTAAACAAAATAAAGAGAACATGAATGATGAAAAGCGAATCTAAATCATATTGTTCTAAAATTTCGAGCGACAGGTATTTCTGTGGTACGTCGGTCGGTCTTTATTTCTTTTTTTTTTTAATCTTTTTTTTAATAATATTTGAAATGTCAAGTGTTTTGTACCTCGTGCATGTTTACTCAAGCCGTCGTCATGGACACTAAAATGACGCCGCTTGGTTCACAATAATATTATAGCATTGACAATCCCAGATCCGCTTTCACTACCTCGTACGTAACACGAGGCCGACATCACGTTGAGCATGTTTTGCTGATTTTCAAGAGAGAAAAAAGTTAATCCTCTGAAAAATGCGATGGATGGATGGATGGATGGATGGATGGATGGATGGGTGGATGGATGATGGATGGATGGGTGGATGGATGGATGGATGGATAGCCCGTAAAAGCACAAATGGGTATAATGTTAAAATGTAAATATTCTGATTATTGACATTAAAACATGGTGGTGGATATTTAAACAAGGAATAAAATAAATAGGGAAATGAAAGTGTTATGTCAACAACAAAAACCGGTTCCAATCTCATTAGAAGTGTAAAACCGCTCTTCCGGAGGACTGAATGCATATGGTTCAGAGTGACGGTACCTTATTTTCTAGTCTAAATATATCTTGGTCGTTAATAAAGATTATCCATCTACACTACTTTATGCCTAATAATCTTTAAAATCTGCCTAAAGATACTGTGCGCTTGGCTACGAAACTCACAACATTGCCACCCAGAAGTAAAATAGACCAACACAGAGAACTATGTGTAATATTGAACGTTTATGGTCTGCCTGGTTAATATACATTTTAGTGAAAATTATTCATAAACATGGATGGCAAAAAGCAATAACAAAGACCTGAGTGACGTCAACTTCGTTCTATCTTTCCTATATATACTTCCTTCTACTAAAATAGTTATGCCACCTGATGATCAAATGTGTGTAGTGGTCTTGTGGTATGACACTCGTTTTCGGGTCGGAAGGTCCTGGGTTCGAGCCTTGCTCGGCGAATAGTTGAGTCCTTGGAAAATAAAAGGCTCTTTACTCACATTTTCTCACCGTATTCAGGTGTAAAATGAGTACTTGGAAGTTAACAGCGTTGTCTCTGTCCGAAAAAAAATTTTTTTGTAATATCTCCTAACAGACGTCATGTCCCGTCCTACATATTAAATGTTGCTGTTTGTTAGGGACCCCTTGTGAAGCGCATTGAGCACGTTTAGTGGATATTGCACTATATAAAGGCTAAAAAAAAAAAGCTCAATGTGCTCATTATTAGTCATGAAGGCCTGGTTGCATACACACTTCCTATGAGTTTGGGATAGGAAGAGTAGATTTGACGGCACGACTCGCCTGCCTTATTAAAGACTTTTTGGTCAAGTAAAGTCCCGATAGCTCAGCTGGTAGAGCACTCGCTTCACACACAAAGGGACCAAGATCGATCCCGGGTGCAGTCGATATATTTTTTTCTTTTCTAATCCCCATTTCTACATACCCAGCAGTGGATGGGTAGCTGTGTCTGTTAGATCTGGCGGAAAGTACTTTGCGGCAGACTACCGTCCTATCCAAAGGGTAGCAAGCAAACTCCGGCTCCATGGACCTAACGGGTCTGATTGACTACTTATTAAGGCGACAGGAGCGCTACATACAATGATGTACGTTATTTGTGAAAGATGTGCGGCAATATGATATTCTTATTTACTCTTTGACAAAAAATAAAGCATCATTTTATAACGCCATGATCAGCCATGGTGTGTGTGTTTGTGTTTGTGTGTGTGTGTGTGTGTCTGTGTGTGTGTGTGTGATTTACGATGGTATTACGACATATAAGGTTTCTCAGTGTTTCATTGCACGCAAATAAAGGCATTATTTTTATCATTATTATTATTATTTATTAATACCACGCTCTCCCCCCCCCCCCCCCCCCCCCCCCCCCCAACCTTCCTCCATCCTTCCAAGGTCCAAGCAGCTACCTCCGACCTAAGGTGCGACAGGTGCATAGACAGAATGAAGTTGACGTCACTCAGGTCTTTGTTTTTTTTTGTGTGTGTGTTTTTTTTTTTTTTTTTGCCATCCACGTTTATGAGTAATTCTCACTAAACTATATTAACCAGACTATAAACGTTTAAGGTTACACATAGTTTTATGTGTTGGTCCGTTATACTTCCGGATGGCAATGTTGTGAGCTTCTTAGCCAAGTGCACACTATCTATAAGCAACTCTGGGTACAAGCTGAGCATTGAGGTCACTCGGTATTCCGCTCAACTGATCGTAGAACGGTACTCGTACTCTGCACTCTGACACTTGATGGGTAAATAAAGAAACCATAAACTAGGTCATACACCAAATGGTAACGAAATCGTCAACGTTTTTGATAACCTTATTTATAGATATCATATTACTGTGACTCTCTGATCCCCCCCCCCCCCCCCCCCCGCCCGCCCTTACCGAAGAAAAGAAAAGAAAAAAAACCCAAGAAAAATAACAGCTTTTATATAGCGCAAAATCCAATAAACGTGCTCAAAGCGCTTTATAAAAGGCTCCCTGGCCAACAGCAACACGCAACATGTTGAACGAGGCAAGACGCCTGCTAGTACAATTTTTTTTTTCAGAATGAGAGAGACATCGATGTTAACGACCAGGTATTCATTTTACACCTGAGTACGGTGAGAGAATGTGAGTGAAGAGCCTTTTCCAAGGACTTAACTATGCGCCGAGCGAGGCTCGAACTCAGGCTCTTCCGATCCGAAAGCGAGTGTCATACTACTAGACCACATTATAGCCGCACGAAAAGAAACAGAAAAAAAAAAAATAGCGAAAGAAAAACAAACAGCGTATTAAAAACAAAAATAATAATAATTGACCGGAAAACACGTCCCTTAAATATCGATCGAGTAAAATGACTATTTTGTAAAAAAACAAAAAACAAAAACAAAAATAAAACTCCCAATCCCGAGACTTCGCGAAGTCATCTCTATCTCTTTTTTTTTTTTTTTTTTTGAAGTCTGAAATTACAGAATTTGAAGGGATTATTAGTGTTATTGTTCTTATGGACATTTTGCGTTGGTTTGAGCGTATTTCCACTGCAGCGCCGATGAGGCTATAACCATTTGGGTTAACTCACGCAACCCTAACACCGACTATATCCGTAGTTTGCCCGGGTTACTTTTACCCCATGCCTATTTATTATATTTTTCTGAGACAAATTATAGACGTAGTTTGCATGTTAATGGTAGTTGAATAAATCTATCTATGTACATGCGCATTTTTAATACATGTTTTCCCATTTTGTCAAGTAACAAAAATCTCTAGGATTGAGTGAGTCAACAGACACACGTTGTCTAATGGACCCCTTCAATTTATGACAAGCTCGCGGCATTCTTGACTTTCAGAGGACCATGGAATCAATTACCAGCATAGCATCGGAATCTATCTATCTAAGAAGAAGAAGAAAAAGAAGAAGAAGAAAAAAAAAAAAAAAAGAAAAAGAAGAAAGAAAGAAAGAAAGAAAGAAAGAAAGAAAGAAAGAAAGAAAGAAAGAAAAATAATATCATAAAATCTGGCCAAAGTCAAATGATGCAAAAATGCAATATCCCAATTTACGTCAGAATGGTTCTGTTTACATTAATTCTACTTTAACTTAACCTCGATAAACTCAAAATCCCAAAAGCTAATTCAATTTACAGTCAAGATAATCACTGAGTTAGCCCCAAAATAGCAACAGTTTGACATTTTTAGTGTTCCTTGCATTCGTCAAGGAATCCCATGTTTGATATAATATTATTCGTTGCAACAGAGGCATACCTGTAAAATTTCAATCTATTTTCTATTTTAACCAGTTAACTGCCGTACTCTGGAGAAGATAAAAAAAAAACCAAAAAAAAAAACAAACACGTATTTAAAAGTTTGGCCAGAAAACTCATTCTTCAAAATTAATATTTATCGATTAAAATGACCCTCATTTTTGGGGGGGGAAAAACAACCTCTCAAACCTGGGACGTCGCGAAGTACTTTAATATATAAAGTCCCAAGTTCGAGTGTGTTAGTCAAGATGGGGGTGATTTAAATCGATCGATATTTGAAGGACGAGTTTTCTGGCCAAATTTTTAAATGCGTGTTGTTTTTTTTTTCACGGACTACGGCAGTTTACTGTTTAAAAGAAAGCAGCTATTTACCTTTCGATTGTTTTTAAGGGCTGCTCAGGATGACAAAAAGTCTTATTTGCAATTAGAGTCAAAATACTGTTACTTCACAATAAAGTTTTCGATATTATATTGAGGTGGTATCCAAATTGATAAAGTGGCGTACTACTGAGATATGATAAATTTCTTAGAATTTATGAAATGTTTTGGCAAATTAATTATAAATATATTATATATATATATATATATATATAAATATTTAAATTAAAATTTGTGGTTATGTGGTGTTTGGTATGACACTCACGTTCGATCCGAGCGGTGCATAGTTGAATCCTTAGAAAAGCCTCTTTACTCACATTTTCCCACCGCGCTCAGGTGTAAAATGAGTACCTGATCGTTAACAGCTTTTGTCTCTGTCGGGGAAAAGGGCAATATCGCCTAAAAGGCGTCAGTCATGTCTCGTCTTACATGTTTAGTGTTGCTGTTGGCCAGAGACCCCTCGTAAAATGATTTGAGCCCGTTTAGTGAACAATGCTCTATATAGAAGTTCAAGTATTTTTAAAAAAGGATTCTATACATCTAAAGCATCTAAATTGTCACAACAGCGCAGACCCGAGATCTGGGGATTTCGTAGATTTATGAAAATTTTGGCAATATAATTAATTATTCTACATAACATATGGGGCAGCGCGGCTCAGGGGTACGGTGTCTTTGCTTCGTACCAAAAACGTACGGGGTTCGAATACCTACTGCGCCTTGAGCAAGCAACCTCGCCCTGCCTAGCGCTGTA
>NC_088360.1:107984016-108004016 GCF_034508935.2 Berghia stephanieae
TTTCGGAGCACTGGGCAGCCCCAACTGGAAGTGATCCTGGACCACTTTGGGCTTTAGCAAATGTACCACTTGTTTTCTTTTCTTTTTTTTTTTTTTTTTTTTGTTTCTTAAACTTGAGGACTTCAATAGATAGTATGCGTTTGGCTAAGAAGCTCACAACATTGCCATCCGGAAGTATAAAGGACCAAAACACGAAACTATGTGTAACTTTGAACGTTTATAGTCTGGTTAATACAGTTTAGTGAGAAATACTCATAATCGCGGATGGCAAAAAGCAATAACAAAGACTTGAGTGTCGTCAACTTCGTTCTATCTGTTGAAATAGGAAAGCAGCCACACCTCGTTAATTCGAGCACTCCTAAGCCTCTAATAATTTGTTCGGTTTATCAACACATCCGGGTTAGCAAATCATCGATAATCTTGAACCAATATTACGAAGTGGCCGAGTGGTTAAGACATTGCACTGTGACCCGGAAGGTCCCGGGTTCGAGATCCGCTTCAAGCACTTTCGTTATTTTTCCTTGGGCAAGATTATTAACCTCCAATTTTCTCACTTGGACAACATGGGTGATTCCTGTTAAACATCAGATATCTTGTTTGATGAATTATCTATATTCCTTCGTGGAATGCCAAGGCGACGGTATCTTATGATGTCGTGGCGGAAGGGCGTAAACAAAAATATTAGGTGAATGCGGTTACCACAACTTCTGTCCCTTAGTTGTAAACAACACAGTGAATACTTTCAGGACAGCATAAATGTAAACACTTTTTTAGGGCTCGAAGATTTCAACGAGTGAACAAAACTCATGTCACACAAATCATTTTAAAAACAAGCCTTAACACCGAGATACCAGTGACTGGTAACCAGTCCCGTGTGGAGAGGCCATTGTAATTTTTCTTTGCTCACAAACTAAGGGACTGAATTTGGTAGATAATGAATTCACTCAATAGGAGGGGGAAGGTGGGTTGGGGTTTGGGGTAGGGAGGGGGAGGGGGGGTTAAAGAAAAAGTCCTAAGCTCAAAACACACGAGTTCTCTGGTCAGTACTGAGTTTTGCTTGTTTTTTTTTTGTTTTTTTTTTTTGTTTTTTTTTGGATTGTGAGGGGAGACAGCGTGGCTCAGCGGTAGGGTCTCTGCTTCGTACCCATAAGCAAGTCACCTCGCCCTAGCTCAATTTGCGGCGCTGCACTGCGGCTGACGCCTGGGTTATTCCAGTTTTCCATTGGAATAGATCCTAAAGACAAATTACCCCTTGTGGATGAATAAAGAGAATTCTATTTATTTATTTATTTTATTTATTTATATATTTAATTATTTATTTATGTATTAATTTATTTATTGACAGTATTGAGGTAACGGTACTTTGAGATTTCAAAAGGAAAAAAGGGAGAGGGGGGGGGGGGAGCTGTGTGGAGAAATGGAGGAAGGAGAGAGAAATGATACACGAAAATTCGTGGCCCCGATTTTTTTCCAAATCTAAACCATTCAGTAATCTCTGGGTTCAGGCAGTGCTGTTCACCTGCACTGATTTCCCTCTTCGACAGCTGGTTTTCTTAGGTTAACAATATTCTTCTCCGGGGTAAGTATAGGGATAAAGATAAAATGGCGGGGGGCAACAGAGGGATGGTGGAGGGAGGGGGGGGGTGTTCAGGTTATAATAAGGTGTAGTCAAATCTGAGATATTGGGGGGGGGGGGGTGGATATAGGACAACTGATTCCCCATTCGACAAATTTCAAGTGGTATAAATATTACCTTCACCTTTTCAATATAAACCGATTAATCTCTCAGTGACGGGACTCCGTCATCAATTTCACCCCACTCTCCCCACTTTTCCCCAACCCCCGCCCCATTTTTTCTTATCATGTTTCTATACTTATCAGATTTCACTGGATCCACCCCCCCCCCCAAGCCCCACCCCCGCCCCCTAACCTTCCAAATCTATCTCTGATTCACCTGTTGATGGCTTCGAAATTTGGGGTGAAATATATAAAATAATTGAGCTTTTATATAGGGCAATATCCACTAAACGTGCACAAAGCGCTTCACAGCAACAGTTAACATGTAGGACGGTTAGGTGATATTACCTGGGTTTTTTTTCGGACAGAGACAACACTGCTAACGGCCAGGTACTCATTTTACATTTTTAGAGAATGTGAGTAAAGAGCCTTTTCCAAGGACTCAACCATGCGCCGAGCGAGGCTCGAACCCAGGACCTTCCGATCCGAAAGCGAGACCACATAGCTCCACAAATTTAAACCGACATAATATATTATATTAAAACGCGAGGGATAAAAGGGAGACAGGATAAAAAGTGTAAATAAATTAAGTATTATGTGTTTAAATAATCAGACTGATATTTCAAATATATGATCTGACCATCCCAGTCCCTGATTCTTCAGATGGAGAGAAAGATAAAGGGAGTAAATGAGACTCATATAATATACGGGAACAACACAAAACAAACGACATTTCGGTCTTTGGCCATTTTCAAGTTAATATATATATATATATATATAATATATATATATATATATATATATATATATATATATATATAATATTGAATCGTGTTTGATACAAATATGGTACGAAAAGTGCTCGACATGTAGTAATGGAGCGAATTATTATTTTAAAAAAATATTTACCACAATGTTTGAGACAGTCTACATTAATGTTTCAGGCTTAATTTGCCATCGTCAGGACTGAGTTGTTTTGTTGACTGTTGTTGTTTCTTGAAGTGGTTCCGGTTTAAAGTTGATTAACAAGAATTTACGCCGATGTGGACACGTTCCGTACATCTCACTTTTCGTGTTGAGTGTGGCTTCATGAGGGTGTTTGATTATAGTATATTTCTCTTCCAGGCATAAGCTACATTGTTTTGATGTTGGTGTGTATCCTGTTGCTTTAGATAAAATTTTTCATGAAATGTTGTGGTCTAGTTTGTTGTCTTTTAATTTCCAAATATGTTCGCTGAGTTTTGTGGATGTTTTTTTGTTACTGTTTCTAAATGTTGAGGTGTGGAGGTTGTATCTTGTTTTGAAATTATTTTCTGTTAGTCCTACATATTTTTCTTGCTTGTTTGTTTTAGTTTCTGTGACTGTGGCTTGGTAAATTAAACTTGATTCTAAGCATTGTTTGTTTAGCGGGCAATGTTCTTTATTTCTGCATCTTAGCGAAAACTCTCGAACCTGGACTTGCGAAATCCCAGATTTGAGAGTTTTCGTCATTTCAGTCGACCGTCGTCTGGGGACGAGTTTCCTGATCAAATTTTTTAGTACCTGTTAGAGAGAGAAACCTTCGAATTAAAGTTCGTTTGAGATAGAATTAAAATGATGTACTTTTTCTTCCGTAAAATGTTCGGTAAAAGTATTCCAGTATTTCATCCATTCAAAATGAATGACTTCTTGACCACTTGTTTTGTTTTGTTCTGTTGCCTTTATTTATTCATTTATTTATTTATAGTTTTTTATTGATTCTCGAAGGTCACTCAACCGTATCTTACACACAATAATAAAAGACCTCTCGGCTAGCCATCATAACGGAAGATGAGAGGGGCTCGAGCCCGTTTTGGAAGTGATTATCTCTCACAGTTTGTTTTCCTGCGACAAATTTAGCGTTACAACTCAAGTATACTTACTCACCGTTCACTTCACAACAAGTGTGTGTGTGTGTGAAGAACTAAACGGAGAGGAGAGGAGGTAAGAAATTAAATGTGAAAGTTTACCGGGTACAGGACACCGGGCGGTTCAAAGAGTGCTTCATTTTCAACCCATCTTACCTTCAGCTACCATTTTTTAGTTTAAACAATATATAATATATAAAATAAATAATATATATATATATATATATATATATATATATATATATATATATATATATATATACGTAGATCAATAGTAGGGGAAGGGGTAACGAAATAGGTAATCGTATAAATAATTTAAGATTACTCCTATCCTTGATTAGATTTTTCATCTTTATTACTCGTGTAATGCGAGAGGTGTTTACGTTTTATTAAATTAGTTCGTGATACCAGTTATAAAATGAAATTCATTTTACGATTTGTAATTGGCAAATAAAAAAAGGTTATCTAACTGAACGAGTATATTATACACGCGGGCACGCGCACATACCTACACACACACACACACACAATATATATATATATATATATATATATAATATATATATATATTATATATATATATATATATATATATACACATTCACAAAAACATCCAAATTTGAGTATGTACACAGAGCGATAAATCATAGAGAGTTATTATTTAGATTACACGTAAACAAGATATAAAGAATGAGATCGCATCAGTCATACAACATTGACATGGTAGATATGGAGGGAAAGAAAAGGGAAGATTATATTATTATGGCAACCAATCTCTCTCTCTCTCTCTCTCTCTCTCTCTCTCTCTCTCTCTCTCTCTCTCTCTCTCTCTCTCTCTCTCTCTCTCTCTCTCTCACCCTCTCCCTATCTCTCTTTCTCTTTTAATATATTTCGTAATGTGTGTATAGACAGACAGACAGTGCATGTGTGTGTGTGTGTGTGTGCGTGTGTGTGTGTGTGTGTGTGTGTGTGCGCACGCGTGTGTGTGTGAGTATTACAAAAATAAGTTAGAATAGAAAATGTTTATATCGAGAAGATTGGGCGTGACCCTAAAAGCGCGCGTGTGTTTGGGTTCAAGTCATACAATAATAAAATAATTTCACCTCACGCAATCTTCATTCACTCTAGAGGCCACTCTAGTTATTATTTATTCGCTCAGATGTTCTCGGTGACAGTTCCTCACCCCACGCCCTAAACAACAATAAACTCTAATCCTTATCCATCATCCATGCCTCCGTCCATCCAACCTTGGTGTGTTTACCTTTCACGCTAATTTTATCAATTTTGTCACTATCTACCTATCTAATTCGTAATCTGAATACAATTTTTTAAAATCGTTCTTCAAATATCAGCCGATTGAAATGAACTTCGTCTTGTCAAACCTGAGACTTCTTTGAAGTTTTATATATATATATGAACTTCGTCTTGTCAAACCTGAGACTTCTTTGAAGTTATATATATATAACTTCAAAGAAGTCTCAGGTTTGACAAGACGAAGTTCATTTCAATATATATATATATATATATAAAATATATATATATATATATATATATATATATAAATTATGCACCCCGATTTCGCAACGCAAAGATACAAGCATAACAAAAATAAATAAAAAAACACAAAAAATTCACACATAAGTGCTCGCTCTGCTCTCTCTCTCTCTCTCTCTCTCTCTCTCTCTCTCTCTCTCTCTCTCTCTCTCTCTCTCTCTCTCTCTCTTAATTTCTGCCTCTCCCCTCTTAATTTCTGCCTCTCCCCCTCCCCCTCAAACTCAAACACATAATTATTAATTAAACATAAAAACCCCATAAATATTGATTTTGGGAGAGAAAGAAAGAAAGAAAGATGACTTTAAAAAAAAACAAAAAACCAAAAAAAAAAAACAAAAAAAAAACCAAAAAAATAAAACAATACACGTTTTCAAATAAACCATCAGGTGTGTTCTTCTTAGTGTGTCAAAGAAAGTCTCCTCGTTGTGACGTCTATATTGACTTTCACTGTATCGATATCTACAATTCATTATTCACACAAGCTGATCGATAAAACACGGCGCGTTACTGAGGTCAAAAAAAGGAGGACGCGGAAACACACTAGGCAAAATAGGGAGATAAAACTTATCGTCGACCTATTTATTAATCTGCAGTATTTTAAAATTTAAAAATAAATAATTAAATCAATTAATTAATTAAAAATACCAATAATAATAATAATAATAATAATAATAATAATAATAATAATAATAATAATAATAATAATAATAATAATAATAATAATAATAAAGAAGAAGAAGAAGAAGAAGAAGAAGAATAATAAGAATAATAAGAATAATAATCATAATAACAACAACAATAATAATAATAATAATAATGATAATAGTAATGATGATGATGGTAATAATAATAATAATAATAATAATAATAATAATAATAATAATAATAATAATAATAATAATAATAATAATAATAATAATAATAATAATAATATAATAATAATAATAATGTGTTTCAAAATTAATAATACAAACTAAATATCTACAGTTTCATAATTTTTGCTTGTTTCCAAAACACCTTTTGAACCATAGCACATAGCAAGGGTCAAATCAAACCCTGCATTCCCAACCTTGAGTCATTCTGTGATATTATAATAATAATAATAATAATAATAATAATAATAATAATAATAATAATAATAATAATAATAATAATAATAATAATAATAATAATAATAATAATAATACGAACATCAAAAAGCCTTCAAGTCCCCCCCCCCTCCTCTCTCTCTCTCTCTTTCTCTCTCTCCATCCCCTCCCTCCCTTTCTCTCTCTCTCTCTCTCTCTCTCTCCCCCCTTTCTCTCTCTACCTCTCTCTCTCCCCCCTCTCTCTCTAACTCTCCGCCCCCCCTCTCTCTCTCTCTCTCTCTCTCTCTCTCTCTCTCTCTCTCTCTCTCTCTCTCCCCTCCCTCCCAACTGCAAACGAATACTACAATTCCATCGTCCAGTCTACACAGCATTCACTATTTAACCAGATAACTGTGGTACTCTGGGAGAAAAAAAAACGCATTAAAAATTTGGCCAGAAAACTCGTCCTTCAAATATCAATCGATTAAATGACCCTCCTCTAGTCAAAAACCCTCAAACCTGGGACTTCGCGAAGTCTTCCTTCAAGTCCCACCTTTGAGGGGTTTGTTTTTGTTTTTTGCCAAGATAGGGTCATTTTGATGGATCGATATTTGAAGGAAGACTTTTCTGGCCAAATTTCTAAAAATAGATTGGTTCTACCAAAGTACGACAGTTAACGGGTTAATTCTGACAATCAACGAACGACAGAGATGGATAAGGTGACGGGAAAATCGCTTAAAGATACAATAATGAAAACGACCCAAGGAAAATAGCATCGCTGTACAGTCAGAATACGACACGCCACTGAAAGATGGTTTTACGAGAATCCCACCACAAAGATTTTTACGACAATTTTTGACTATTAGCTCCTTATGTTATTACTTGAGTAGGAAAACACGGGTTATCGTACCACGTTTCAGGTGTACAAGTGATTACAATGTAGAACCGTGGAAACGCGCGGTACAAAAACATTACTGAATAAAAGTGAAATAATGCGGTCGTAAAAGGCCGCTATTTGCCGCTTACTTCTAACCTCAGAAGACATAATGGTATCCTCGAGTTATCCCCCCTTGTCATCAACAAACATTGCTTGTACTTATTTATGGGTAATAATAAACGTGCGATTTTGCGCGAGATTTCAGATGCAGGATATGCTAAAAAAAATCGTAGTAGTCACCATTGTAAGCCAATGCTTTGGAATTGTAGCTTTAGTAAATGCTTTTATTTTCCATTAACTAATGTGTTCCTTGTAAATTTGTTAACAACATCATCATCATCATCATCATCATCATCATCATCATCATCATCATCATCATCATCATCATCATCATCATCATCAACATCATCATCATCATCATCACCACCACCAACACCACCACCACCACTACCGTATCCCATAAAATTGTACTGTAAAGGGTGGGCCTAAAATTACTAAACTGTAATCGCGCCCAACAGGCGCCATGTCTCGTTCTACATGTTAAATGTTGCTGTTGACTAAGGACACCTTGTAAAGCGCGTTGAGCATCCGTAATGGAGATTGCGCTATAAAAATGCTCGACGAGAGATTTTTTGGTTTTAAAATTTCACTTCTTTAAAAACACAGCTTTCCTAACCATGCCGAAACACATACATACATACATACATACATACATACATACATACATACATACATACATACATACATACATACATACATACATACATACATACATACATGCATACATACATACATACATACATACATACACCACATACATACATACATACAATAACATACATACATACACACAACTACATACATACAACATACATACATACATACATACATACATACATACATACATACATACATACATACATACATACATACATACATACATACATACCTACATACATACATACATACATACATACATACATACATACATACATACATACATACCATAACTGTTGGTGATTTTAAAAGAACAGAAGCATGCCAACTCATAATCATGCATTCCCATGTTGCTCCCAACACAGCATGCAACTATAACTAACAAATCGAGGAGAAACAGGGCTAGGGAGAAATTAAAATATGGAGGAAATCCTAAAAGAAAACCATTATGATCGTCTTCAGCGAAAACGAAACCTCAAAATTTCATTTCCTTATCTTCGAAAATATAAAAATTCACACCCCCCCCCCCCTTTCTACCTCCCCTTCCATCGTTACATCCTTTTCTCCCACCTTCTCCCTCTCTTCCCTCTTCAACGCTCCCTTCTCTCTTCAGCTCCAACCTCCCATCACTTCGTTTCGCGTCTTTCTTCCAATTCCTTCACTCTTTTGACTTCATGTTTTTTGAAGACCAAAATTATAATAGATTAACACGCGTTTGTCTTCCAGACGCCAAAACGAAAAAAAAAAAAAAAAAAAAAAAAAAAGACAGAAAATGAATTATTATTATTAGATAAAGGGGGGAAAAAAGGGACGCGATGAGCATATGAGGTGAGTGGGATTTCAGCTGAAATCTTTTAAAACACAAAAATGTTGTTTTTCTTTCCAGGCTGTATGTGATTTTTATTGTTTTAAAACGCCTTTCCTTGCCAATATGCATCGCATTTTTACTGTTAAACGCGATGGATACTTAAAGTCGAAAAATTCCTGTAATACGTGGCTAGCAATTCATTAGCCAAAAAAAAAGTAAAGAATGATGGATGGATTGTGTTATGGTTTCAAACATCTTTAAACAGAAAATAAAATAATAATCTATCTAATTTTTCTTTAAAAAGCGCACATAAAATTTATAGCCAAAAGAGATTTTAGACGATAATAGATGTTATGTGTGCGGTTATGCTATGTGGTCTTGTGGTATGACACTCGCTTTCGAATCGGAATGTCCTGTGTTGGAGCCTCGCTCGGCGCATAGTTGAGTCCATGGAAAAGGCTCTTTACTCACATTATCTCACCGTACTAGGGGTGTAATAATAAATGGGAACCTGGCCGGTAATAGCGTTGGCTCTGTCGGAATAAATACGTATCGACTAACAGGCGTCATGTCTCCTTCTACATGTTACATGTTGGTGTTCGTCAGGGACCATTTGTAAAGAACTTGGAGCACGTTTAGTGGGTATTGCGCTATATAAAAGCTCAAGTTTTATTTTACTAGAGTACAACCGATCCAAAGGTGGGTGTCATACTACTAGACCATATAGCCGAAAAAAAAACAAAACAACAACAACAACAAAAGAATAACAACAACAACAACAGCAACAAACACACTGATAGACGTTTATTCTATTTTTAAAAAGGAAGAAAGAAATAAGCTGATTTAGCGAGTTATCTTCAGCTTTGAGATTGTAAATTTATAAGGGCAATCAATGATAAACAGAAAGATTTATTGATGTTGACAACTCAAAACCCATCTGTTTTAATAATAATAATATATGAATCTGTAACGAAATTTAGCGGCTAAAAAAATACGAATTTACTGGCCTAGTCAAAATACACACATTAAAAATACACAAATTCTTGGACTGATTAGCAAATAATTCGATTTTCCAGAACATTCTTATCAGATAGATGCTTGTGAAACACGTTGTAATCTGTTAAATAAAAGGCAAGAATGATGGATGGATTACAATATTATGGGTTTCAACATTTAAAAAAAACCCAAAACTATTTCTAATCTGCTGTTTTAAAAGCGTCCATAAAATTTATAGCCAAAAGAGATTTTAGACGATATTAGCGTACAATATAACAGCACGTGTTTTAGCTACTGTTTTTTTTTTTTTAAAGACAAAACAAAACAAAACATTTTGTCCAATGTGTTTCCACGTAGTCTAGTTCCTCCTCGAGATTGGCTAGAGGTTGGAGGTTTGAATCTGTTACTCAACGACTTGGATAGCTCCCGGTAAAACAATTGTGAATGCTGAGTTGATGATGATGAGTCTTCCACGAGGAAGTTTCAGCTTGAATAAGAAGGAGGAGGAGGAAGGAGGAGGAGGAAGAAGAAGAAGCAGAAGAAGAAGAAGAAGAAGAAGAAGAAGAAGAAGAAGAAGAAGAAGAAGAAGAAGAAGAAGAAGAAGAAGAAGAAGAAGAAGAAGAAGAAGAAGAAGAAGAAGAAGAAGAAGAAGAAGAAGAAGAAGAAGAAGAAGACTAGGTATACAGGGGGGAGGGGGTGCAAAAGTAGGTATACAGTTGTTAGTCAAATTACCAGCCATGGTTAAGTTGCCAATTTAACTGAAAGAATACAAGGAAATGAGTAAAAGTACATGCATGTTTATTTTAAGATATATAGCTTTCACTTAAATATAATATGTCATTAATTTTACCACTGAATACCTACACCCCCCCCCCCCCCCCCCCTATGGAATTTGAAAAAAAAGGGGAAAAAATAGGCCGATTTAGTTAGGTTTCTTCAGTTTTCCGATTGTCAATATGAAAGGCCAATGATAAACAGAAATAAATTCAATAAATCTTGTTCGAAAAATGAAAATGTCCTACACAATCACACAGTGTAGTAGGAACTTAAAAACGTTATTCAATCTTTCTGGTGGTAAATTCGTCATTTAAAAAAAAGTTTTATGAATGACTAGTATTTTTTCCCCATGAAAACTACGAATTTTTTAGTAAAAATTGTAGAAAGCGGATATGCTCAAAACTCATCTATCTTTAACGAAAATTAGTCGCTAAAAATACGAAATTACTAATCAAAATCCAACTAAAAACGACGAGTTCTCGACTGATTAGCATATAATTCGGTTTTCCAGAAGATCCTTATCAGATATTTCTGCCACGGAGATGCCTGTAAAACATGCTGTAATCTGGTTAAATTCAAATGCTGAAGATAACTAACGAGACATATCACACACAAAACATTCTCAGACTAGAGAGAGAGAGAGAGAGAGAGAGAGAGAGAGAGAGAGAGAGAGAGAGAGAGAGAGAGAGGGGGGGGGGGAGACAACCACAAACAAAAAATTTATAATAGAGAAAAGAGATATGGCTAGAATTATGTACTGTAAAATTGTGAAAAAAAAAGAGTAATAAACAAAAATGAAAATAGGGTATATTCCACGGGAAGACTGGAATAACCCCACGCGTCAGCCGCAGTGCAGCGCCGCTAATAATTGAGCTAGGGCAAGGTGGTGACTTGCTCAAGGCCACATAGCGCAGCGGCGGGTCATCGAACTCGATATCTTTCGGGTACGACGCAAAGACCGTACCTCTGAGCCACGCTGCCCCATAAGTGTCAGGTTTTTTGCAGGTCTGATAGGCCAAATTGTTAAGGGCTGATTGTTGCAATGGAAATACTCTCATACCGACTCAAAACATTCACTGCCCATTACAACAATGCTAAACTAGATCAAAACCATAATTGCGTTCTATTATTGTCAGACCATATATTATATGCACATTATATCCTTCAAAACATCGAACACAGGCAGACGTGCATTTATTTGCAGGTCTGATAACCCAATTCCTCATGGGCTCATTGTTGTAATGGAAATCTCAACAAAAAAAAAAAACAAAAATTAAAAAAAAAACTGACGTAAAATATTGTCAATCAGAACAATGTTAAACTAGGCCCGTTTATTTATTCCTCAGATGAAATTATTTAGGCAATCGCAATACCACGATTTTTATGTAATATCCCTCTCTACTTTTTATTATATTATAATATTATTTAACCTTTACCAGTTTACAAGTATCTTCATAATCATTTGATTATTTATAAATATATTGGACGAGAATTTTATTATAAGTATAATCGACCATAATATATCCGCTTGTTGTTCCACTGCACTTTTTAAGACTTTTAATAATCTTTGCCAATTTTTATCAAAGTTATTAACATTTGATATTTCTTTTATATATCACCGAATTGTGTTGTGATACAGAATTATAATTTCCAAACAAGGATCAATAAAGTATATCTTATCTTATCTTATCTTATCTTATAAGTGGATTCGGATGTCAGACCTGCATATATGTACACGCTGACAAAGGCTTGACGATTCTTCTGCTTTTTTTAAAGTATTAAGTTGTACTTCTAACTTAACCTCTTCATCCAATAGAATCCCTGATTACATATTACACACAGTGTCAAGGTGACTTATAATAATATGATTTCAACTTTAAACAATTCTATTTTCGTGGTTCATTTCCTGCCAATTATATTATTTCAGCAATCCAACTTTATAAAACACTTGATGCTGGGTACGTGCAGAAAGACGGTATCAGTATCGACGGCTGTCAAGTCGGCGGCAGCCGCCCTCATCTGCTACCTTTTTTACCTGTTGCATGCAGTGCCTGGGTGAATGCATGATGAAAACACTTTGAAGTTAAATTTATTAGAACGAAAAACAATAGCAACCCTTGCCAACAACAATTAACGGCGAAGTCAAACGCGTATTAAATTCCTAGACATTTTGAGAGTGGAAACGAAACAGTGGAAAGAATAGGTCTTTCGGGACACGAACAATGATAAACATTCCAATGTTTGGCTAACTTAAATAGAGAAGAGAGAGAAAAAAAAATCATTAAAAAGCCAAGGATTATTTTTTTTTGGGGGGGGAGGGAGGAGAGGAGGAGGAGAGGGAAGAGAAGAAGAAAAGAAGGAAGAAGAAGAAGAAGAGAAGAAGAAGAAGAAAAGAAGAAGAAGAAGAGAAGAGAAGAAGAAGAAGAAGAAGAAGAAGAAGAAGAAAGAAAGAAGAAGAAAGAAGAAGAAGAAGAAGAGAAGAAGAAGAAAGAAGAAAAGAAGAAGAAGAAGAAAGAAGAAGAAGAAGAAAGAAGAAGGAAGAAGAAGAAGAAGAAGAAAGAAAGAAGAAGAAGAAGAAGAAGAAGAAGAAAGAAGAAGAAGAAAGAAGAAGGAAGAGAGAAGAAGAAGAGAAGAAGAAGAAGAAGAAGAAGAAGAAAGAAGAAAAGAAGAAGAGAAGAGAAGAAAGAAGAAGAGAAGAAGAAGAAGAAGAAGAAGAAGAGAAAAAGAGAAGAAGAAGAAGAAGAAGAAGAAGAAGAAGGAAGAAGAAGAAGAGAAGAGAAGAAGAGAAGAAGAGAAGAAGAAGAAGAAGAAGAAGAAGAAGAAGAAGAAGAAGAAGAAGAAGAAGAAGAAGAAGAAGAAGAAGAAGAAGAAGAAGAAGAAGAAGATACTTCTATGTCAAATCTACTTTCCGTTGTGCCTTATGAAAAGGATGTGGGAGTTACTTTTGATTCACATTTGAATTTTGATTTACATATTGATAATTGTGTGCAAACAGAATGATGGGAATAATATATAGAACCTTTATAAGTCTTGATAAAACCACATTTTTATATTTGTATAAATCGCTCGTTCGACCAATTCTAGAATATGGAAATTGCATCTGGAGCCCATTATATAAAAGACAATCTATTAGTATTGAAAGTGTACAGAGGAGAGCTACCAAAAAAATTTATACAATACAGTATTTATCTTATAAGGAAAGGTTAGAATTTCTTGACTTACCCAGTTTGAAATATAGAAGAATTCGTGGGGATTTAATTCAGGTTTATAGATTGGTACACGGTCTGGATAGGATAGACTTTTCTGATTTTTTTTTCATATTCTAATATTACTTTTACTAGAGGGGACAAGTTTAAGATTTTTGTCTCTAGATGCAAAACAAATATAAGACAAAACTGGTTCGGTATTCGTATTGTTCAGAAATGGAACAGTTTGAAATTTGAAACAAAGAATGCAAAATCTATGGATTATTTCAAGGTGTTAGTAGACAGGGAATTATATGATGGGAGATTTATATATGACGAATAATACTTGTTTGCTCTGCTGTTGACATGGCTTTCAATCTTGTATGTATATATTATGCATTATTATATTATTATGGTTATCTTCTATACGCGTGTGTATGTGTGTGTGTGTGTGTGTGGTTGTGTGTGCGCTTTGCATGTCACGGTTAAAGATATATGTTTGTACACCACATGAGTACATTTAAGTTGAAATACTATCTTTACCACATGTATCATTATTGTAATCTTTAATCAATAGATTTATGGCATTACTAATGAATATTAAGGGCATTCAAAGGATCTTATCCTATTTTGCCCTATACCACATGTTATGTTATGTAAGAAGGAGGAGGAGGAGGATGAGGAGGCAGAGGAGGAGGAGGATGCAGAGGAGGAGCAATCTGAAAAAGCCGACAAATCTCATTGTGATAGTAATGTGATTTCTCATCCTGAAAACGGACATGACACGTGCATCTGTTTCTAGCGCGTTGGGATCTATTTGGCGGCGGATTGATACGACGGGATCTATTTGGCGGATTGATAGGAGAGAACACCCGGCGATATCACCATATCCACCCATTCCATTTGGCAGGAGCAGAAGACTCCCAACCGTAAACAACTTTAATAGCGCGGTCTTTTATCGGCAACTCTGTGGCCTGTGTGCTCATTCCAAAGGACCACCTGGTGAAAGAGGTACTCCTACTCAATAGCCGAGATAGATCAGAGCCAAAAATCATAAACCTTTTAGGAGATGGGAAAGGCGGGGGGGGGGGGGGGGGGGGAGGGGGGGGGGTTGTCTGTTTCTAGATAAATATCCCAGATAAATAAAAGACATCAAAATATGTATGTATCTACAAAGATAGATAATGTTATTCATCATTTGGGAATCGGGGTAGGGGGGGGGGGGGGGAATGGACCCGTCTGATAAATGGAATTGTTTTTTTATGACCGGATGGACGGCTGGATGTTATCATGAAAATAAAAGGATTCCGCCGAGGTAGATGGAGTCTTTAGATGAGTTTGGCTTCAACTCATATACCGATGTTATGTCTGCCATGTTAATGATGTATCTTGATAGCCAGGGATAGGTTTTTGTACAAGTCTGCAAAACGCCCCAACCCACCTCGCCCTCTCCATCTCCCTTGCAGTCCGATACCTCCAACTAGTGTCTATCAATTAATTAATTAGTCAATTTATTTATTTATTTATTTATTTATTTATTTATTTATTTATTTATTTATTTATTTATTCATCTCTTCATTTATTTGATTGTTTTTGTGATTGCGTCGTTTTTGGTTGTTGCTTGTTTTAGTTTATTTATCTAAAGAACTATTTCATACTTATTTAGCCACCCGGAAGGGGGGGGGGGCGATAGCTCAGTTGGTAGAGCACGCGCTTCACATGCAAAGGGATCGATCCCGGGTGCAGTCGAAATTTTACTTACCCTCCTGTCCACCCAGCAGGTAGCCGAGTCTGTTAGATTTGGCGGAAAGTACTTTGCGATAGACTAGCGTCCTATCCAAAGGATAGCAAGCAAATGTTATTGTAGAACAAGACATGACGCCTGTTAGGCGATATTACATTTCCGATTGAGACAAAGAAGCTGTTAACGAACTGGTACTCATTTTACACACGAGTACGGTGAGGTAATATGAGTAAAGAGTCTATTCCAAGGACTCAACTATGTGCCGAGTGAGGCTCGAACCCAGGACCTTCCGATCCGAAAGCGAGTGTCATACCACAGACCACATAACATAGCCGCACTAGCTTGAAGCAGTTCGTGGTGTTTTATAAATTTCATCTACAAAGTATATTATCAGAATCTCTATGATAAAATCAATGATGAACATCCAAATATCACCTGATACTCATTGTCCGGATAACACGATTTATTATTCACCTGTTGCTGGGACATCAATTCTCTTATCGGATCGACTTCTCTACCGTATTCTGGAAGAAACGCGTATTTTTAAAAAAATTAGCCAGAAAACCAGCCCTTTAAATATCGATCGATTAAAACGATCCGTATCTTGGCAAAGACTCTCAAATTTGGGACTTCACATAGTCTCAGATTTGAGATTTTTTTGTTTTGTTTTGTATTGTTTTTTTTCCAAGACGAGGGTCATTTTAATCGATTCATATTGAAGGACGAGTTCTTCTGGCCAAAATTTTAAATACGTGTTTTTTAAGGTTTTTTTTTTTCAGATTTCTTTTCTCCTCCTGCACTCGAGCAGAAGAGGTTAGAGATTAGATAACTTCTAACATTGAAAGCCTGGGGCAGAGCTCGCCAGAACAACCTCCGATGAACTAGTGCTCGAAATCGGATATCGTTTGTTTTCGCCCCACGAAGACCGATACCAAATCTTTCTCGGCCGCCACTGAAAACGGTCAACAATTACCAAAAACATGGGTTTTGTCTACCTCCTCCTCCTCCTCCTCCTCCTCCTCCACTGACTTGGGTCGACCTAAAATGTTGGTTTATAAACCAAGGGGGTTATCCAAATACCGGTAAAATAAATGACCTTTTAAAGGGGAGGGGATTGGGAGGGGGAGGGGGGGGGGGGATAACACCTGGACAGCGCTTTTAGTAGTAGTGAGCAGCGGGCACATACAGTAGACCTCCCATCACTTTAATTTTCCCCATTAACCATCAATGAGATAAGGTCTTTGCCCTAAGTCGCCCCAGGATATGATTCCATTATAATAATATATACAACCGCCTTCGTCTGACAAAAACATACTCTTTCCTCTTGCCCCGCCACACCTCCTCACAATCTCTCATTTTGACCAGAAACATTTAGATTCCATAAATTGATTTCTTGATTTCAATCCTAAACTTGTCGAAAGTCCGAAACCTGAGGCGGCGGTGATGGAGATAATGGCGTCGGCCATTGTTCCGATAGTTTAGAACCAGTTACTATGCGTCATTACGAGGGAAGTGACGTCACGACTGTTGAACCCTATGGGTCGATATTTTTGAAGAATTCGTTGTAAGGTTTTTATACAATAGTTAAAATGAAGAAAAGAAAAAGAAACCTGCGTTTTGTCAATGTACGAAGTCAAAACATATATTAAAAAAAAACAAACAAACAAACAAAAAAAACAAACAAAAAAAAAAACAACTACATTTTTGGCTTTGACTAACACTACCTGCACTCTTCCAGCTGAGGCTAATTTCACAGCGTGGATTCAAAGGTTTGAAACCCGATTTAAACCAGATGTTCAATTTTATTCCTCTGTGTGTGTGTGTGTGTGTGTGTGTGTGTGTGTGTGTGTGAGCAGCGCATTGTATCCAATTGACACAAATTCCTTTTATTTTCTTCTATCCAGTGTTTTTCCCCTCCTATCAGAATATATTATAGAGATTCCTGCACACCTATGATCCAAATAGACATGCTGGATGACTATTGTGTGAAATATAAATGTGATCCACACACTCAAAGCGGTATGCATGGTGTGGTCTTGTGGTATGCATGACGCATTCGCTTTCAGTCGGATCGGAAGGTCCTGGGATCGAGCCTATCTCGGCGCATAGTTTGGTCGAATGCTTGGAAAAGGATGTTTACTCGGTCGCCTTCTCCCACCGTAACAGGAGTATTTTTTTTGTTTGTTTGTTGCTTTAGGTCTCTTCCAACACAATTGAGGTTATATGAGAGACCGCTGAAACAAAAAAACAAGCAATCTAACAAAAATAGTACAAATGTAAATCAAAATCATAACCTAAAGATATCATAAGCTAAATTATAAATAACCAAGAACAAACAGGCAGAAGATTTACAGGAAAAAAAATATCCCCTGTCAAAAATACAATCACAAACCAAAGAAGCAGGATAGGCTAGTAAAGAGAAGAAGAAACGACATCACTATCGGATCGTACACCCATGCGAACCTCATAGGTATATGATTCAAGGGTGATGCTCCCATCCAACCACCCGCGTAACAGGAGTAAAATGAGTACCTGGCCGTTATCGTTTAATAGGCGTCATGTCTCGTTCTACTTGCTGCGTGTTGCTAGGGACCCCTTGTAGAGCGCTTTGAGCACGGTTAGTGGATATTGCCCTATATAAAAGCTCAAGTTTGTTGATTGTTGTTCTTTATCTTTTTTTTTTCTTTCTTTTTATTTTTTTAATTAACAAAGATGAATTAGATGCATGAACTGACAATAGCAATTGCTTGCTATCCTTTGAATAAAACGGCTATTCTATCGCTAAGTACTTTCCGCCAGATCTAACAGATCCAGCTACCCATTCAAAGGGGTCAAGGGGGGGGGGGAGTCTCGACCGCACTCGGGATCGATCACGGTCCCTTTGCGTGTGAACCTAGTGCTCTACCGACTGAGCTAACGGGACCTCTATAATTTAAAAGTTGTATAGTGCCTGATGATGGAGAAGAGAACAAACGCTTTGTTTTCATCTGCCATTGGATGTTGTATTGCCAGGTAAATGGGAGGCGACGCGGAAATTCCTACAGCAGTCCGCCTATTAATCTATTAAGAAAGCAGGAATTTATGACGCCTCGACGAGAAAGACCGACTATCGTGCCAGGATTGAACGGCTTAATGCGCTGTCTTCCAGTCATCCCTATAAAATGTATTATATATAAGAAATACCGGTCTCTAACAGAAGAAGAAGAAGATGGGGAAAATAATAATAATGATGATGATGATGATGATGATGATGATGATGATATATAATGATAATAATAATAATATATATAATAATAATAATAATAATAATAATAATAATAATAATAATAATAATAATAATAATAATAATAATAATAATAATAATAATAATAATAATAATAATAATAATAATAGTAATAATAATAGTAATAATAATAGTAATAATAATAATAATAATAATAATAATAATAATAATATATAATAATATTATTAAGAAGAAGAAGAAGAAGAAGAAGAAGAAGAAGAAGAAGAAGAAGAAGAAGAAGAAGAAGAAGAAGAAGAAGAAGAAGAAGAAGAAGAAGAAGAAGAAGAAGAAGAAGAAGAAGAAGAAGAACAACAACAACAACAACAACAACAACAACAACAACAATAACAAAACAATAATAATAATAATAGTGATAGCGGTAATGATGATGATGATGATGATGATGATGATGATGATGATGATGATGATGATGATGATGATGATGATGACGATGGCACATTCCTAACTGAATCAAATCTAAAAATATTTGTGTGATATATCGACAGTACCAGAAACAAACGGATGACAAGAATACGTGAAAACAATCATCCCCCTCCCCTAAAAAAAACTCCGTCTGCTTCGAATGTCTAGCACTGGATCATTCGTCTTTAGAGTCTCATTCATCGTGTGTTGTTGACAAAGGGGGGAACTCGAAACGTCCACTTTTATGTGGTCTTGTGGTATGACACTCGCTTTCGGATCGGAAGGTCCTGGGTGCGAGCCTCGCTCGGCGCATAGTTGAGTCCTTAGAAAAGGCTCTTTACTCTTCACCGTACTCAGGTGTAAAATGAGTACCTGGCGGTCAACAGCGTTGTCTCTGTCCGCAAAAATTATAATATCGCCCTACAGGCGTCATGTCTTGTCCTAAATGTTATATGTTGCTGTCGGCCAGGGACCCCGTGTAAAGCGCTTTGAGCACGTTTAGTGGATATTGCGCTATACAAAAGCTCAATTTTTTTAAAAATTTATGTATGAGTTGCATCGTACATTAGTACGGCACCTATAAGGTGCTATGCTACATCAGCATAAAAGTGTCACACGGTCTAAGGGAATCTACATATCGGGACCAAGCACGTCTGCTCCTGGCTAGAGTCACAATTTCGTCAATGGGCATAGAATCCAGCCCATGTAGTAGAGTGCCGGCTGGTCTAGTTGTCGAGCTCTTCAAGTAGGCAATAAAAGTTCGACGCAGGAGGTGGTCTGCGGGCTTCGGGCAACGTCCACATCATCATACATATCATTCTGCCTTTACAAATCAATTTGAAGCTTCCATTTCCTTTAAACACTGGGGGCCAGCGTGGCTCAGCGG